>NW_013525157.1:4267395-4270165 GCF_000836215.1 Papilio polytes
CGATTACCACCTCTTTTATCTATTCCATATTTCAAACATTATTTACATACTAGATATTTACTAGAAGGAGTATTGAAAATGTTAACCACGCCACTATAAAACCTCTCTGAAAATTATTAACTGCAGTGATTAAATCATACTTATAACGTAGGTTAATTAGTTTGAGTTGATTATAATATTGTCGGTTTAACTCTGAAACATAACAAATAATGTAACCTAGAAGTAGTTGTTTTTTTTTTACTAGTAAATTGCATCTAAATCCTCTCGCTACGAATTGGAACATCAAACATTTTAAAAACTTTTCAGGGATCATAGTAGATTGGTCGTAATTGATAGGCTAAATGGCAGGCTGAGGACGGACGGGGACGCATTATGCAGCCTCACGCCGGGATCGCGGGGATTGTTTCCTAAAACAGAACCAAGAGGCGACACCGTCTCTATTAAACGCGAATCACGTCTGCGTGCTTATATCATAATCACGATATTAATATAATAATTACCTATTTTTATTTTGATGTCCGAAAGTAGGAGAAAAAGAGGATATTTCATCTGCAATATCCTTTATTAACTATGTAGTTTTATACAGATAGACAAGGTTATAGTCTACATAAAGTCAAAATAAGTCCGTTGAATATTAATAGCATATCATTAATTCTATTATACGACAACAGTATCGAAAGTAAGTTGGATTAAGTTCCAATTTGAAAAATTACAACAATAAAAAAGCTATAAAAGAAATACTTATCATTTGGCCCAAATCACAGCGAGCATTTCTTTTTACTATCTCAAAAGAACCGACGTATTGTCCCCGAAGGCTCACATTTATCTACTCGATGTGACTTCGATGAAAACATTTGATAACATCTAATATGACGTCACGGCTATGTTAGATATCATTCGAAGTTACATGTTCCGATCAAATCCTTTATTTAACCCGATGTTAAAACATTTTTAGTAATGTATAATATATAAAATAAAGTCTTTTAGTTTTCATTAAATGAAATTCACATCGATACTAAATTACTTGCATGCAGAAATAACTAAAAACTTCCCTTATATAAACTTTTTAATTCCAGCAAAGTGTTAAACCCTGTTTCAACCGTACTGCTATTTTTTATATAATTATTTAAAATTAAAATTCAACTAGAAGTTCAGAAACAAAAACTAGATAAAAACAAAAATCTTTGAGGCATTCGGAAATTCACTGTAATGCACTTTATTTGCTCTATCTGTGTGAGAGTTTTTTAATTACTTTTTATTTAAATGTATTTTTTATATTGTCAATTTATTTTTGGCAGTCGATGGCTGCTTAAAGTAAGGTAGCTATTTCATTTTTTACATGCACCATCTGTTCGATGGCAGCGAGGGTAAATTACGGTTGTCACTCATTTATGCACAGATGCCAAAATATTTTAAGATTATAAAGGTGATATACTTTCTAAAAGTTATTTCATTGAGGAATTACTTTACGAAAATGTCACGCACATAAATTGTTCGTAGAATTTTTCACCTTAAGCTCCAATGTTACTTGAATAAGGGATCAATATCTATGAGTATGTAGAAAATACAATGTTCAAGTCAATACAATAATAATCTGCACAACTGAACTTTTCAACTCTTACGTGGTTGGATAATGAATAACTTAATTACTAGGTAGACATTAGTAAAAAAAATCTAGATTTGTTTGTTAATTTTATTTGATAAGTCTGCATAATTTATCGGGCGCGTGACCTAGAGGTCACAGTTGGCCGCCTGTAATATTTGTGTGACCCACACAGTTGTTTGTTCAGACTCTAGGTGCACTCTCTCTGTATGTCAATTCTATGTTTGCATCTACATTTTTATTTTAATGCGTTGTTGTTTGTTTAACTGCATTTTATTTAGCTACATTATTATTCAGTGTTCGAAAACCTTGCTCTAACAATGAAGACTTTGTTCCATTATTTTCCTAGTTAAATGTTTAAGAATTAAAATAATAAAGTGACGTTTCCTATCTATACATCAAAGTACGTCCTCCAAACAAAGTTTCTTAGTAATCATATTCTAAAATTTCTAAAAACAATGTAGTTAGGTTAAATTAAAATAATGAAGAATCCTGTGAAACAGAAACAAAAAGAAAATTTCACTTGTGCAATAGTTTTATTGTTTACTCACATTAAAAGAAAGATACAAACTCATCTCTTTACGGTTGTAGCCATGATAATGAAAGGCTAGAACATAATAAAACGTATACGAAAAAGTAGCGGGTCGCAGCAAGCGAGAGAGCGCTTTAGCGAGAGCCCCTCGCCGGCCGCCGCGCGCCGGGCGCCCGGCCGCGCCGCGTGTTGACACGGTCGCATCCAGATTAATTATTAACAAAATTGTATGAAGCCGTCAGTTAATGATAACGTTAACTAGAATTCATAATAAAGTGGGAGCAGCTGTATCCAGAGCACATCCGAGTTATGTCCCGCGCGAGACAGGCGCCTGATTAAAAATGCAGCTCTTCACAACGAGATGAAATCGGCAGAGGCGTCTCTCGCGCACGCTACGTTCAGTGTTGTTGTGGCGCTTGAGCGGGCAGGTCTTGCAGTGCGATGGCGCGCCGGCCGCTCAACAACTTGCGCCGGTAGTGACTTCATCAAATGAAAATTTAATTTATACTGAATTAGTGCTGAAGACTCGCCGCAGCGGAACGAAGTGGGAAGAATACATGAGTTAGTAACACTTTCTTATATTTACTTTACTTTTATTTTTCAATAACCTGTAACCAACTATATTTGTACTTTAG
>NW_013525157.1:4270432-4294423 GCF_000836215.1 Papilio polytes
GCCTTGCCTCGCCTGCCTCGCTGCCTCGTCTGCCTCGTTTCATGCCAGATATTTCGAGTGTTGCTTCTAGCACCTATGAATTTATCTAGTCTTAGGCTGAGTATTCGCCCGGTGCAGTCGCCTGCATTGTGGAACAGAGCCTTCAAAACACGACACAACGCGACGCGACACTAGCTTAAAATACGTAACAAAAGCGCCGGGTTCGAGTTTGCTGGAATAATATTTTTAACTTTTCAGTAACAATATATTTTTACCGTTTATTTAAAGATAAATTTATCTTAACTTTTAAAAGCTTGTTGTTTCTATTTTCTCTACGTATTTACCCTATATTGTAATTGGACCCAGGATTGTATTATCTGCATTGTAAGTGTACAACTTCTTAATATATTTTATTTATAATATTTATTACCCTTTTTATATATACCAACCAAACGCCCCAACATCGCTTCAGCGACAAATACATTCAAAAATATCTAAGGTAATTCCCTGGTGAAACAGGTTACTATTTCCCACTGCTTCAATATCGGGTCTAGCATACCTTTCTAACTTCCATTAATGCTCCCACTTCATCATCTATAACCTATTAATATTGAGGTCTTACCTTATTTTATTCCATCTAAATAATCTACATAAATACGTTTTGACACTTAGACTATGACTATCTATTATTAGGTTATTTGAATATTCAACTGGTACACGAAGAAAATTATCCCTTCATTTTTAATAAGAAACATAATCTCAAAGTTTCTTAACCCACTTCAACCAATTTAGTTTCCAATTACTTTCTAATGCAGATAAAAGAAGAGAGAGAATATTTTGCACACAATTCGGAGTCGTTGTAAAAATCCATTTTTAAATGAAAACTAGTGCGAAAGCGTTTAAAAATATATAAAGTTAGTACGGTTAAAGCTTCAGCAGGCTGCCTATTGTATCGGCGTGGAGGGTCCTACAGACAAAAGACCTGTGACGTTGACAGGTCTAGAGGAACATTGTCCCTTTCCGAGTCATGTCAACGCCGTCCAATTGACTTTTGATATATTCAAATAAATTGTACTATCGACTTTAAAGCATCATCTAATTGTTAAACATTAATGAATAAAAAGGTTAAATAAAAAGAAAGTTTTAATAGCATTCATAAGTTATTTTGAATATCCATTAAAAATTTGTCCGTTATCTAGGACCGAATACGTCAGGACAAGAACGGCGCGAATTGAAAATAGCAACAAAGTGCAATACGTTGCTCCAGTCACGGGCAATTAATAAAATGAAAACTATTTTCAAAATTTGTGCAAACTCTGTGTATAACATGTTCTCTAAAAATACACCACTATACCAGAAAATCGATAATAGAATCCTATTCTTGTACAAGAATGACAATTTATGCGATTTTATTAATGCTTAGTATTGCTATTATCAA
Organism: Papilio polytes; assembly: GCF_000836215.1. Lineage (NCBI taxonomy): Eukaryota > Metazoa > Arthropoda > Insecta > Lepidoptera > Papilionidae > Papilio > Papilio polytes. Next base: position 4,271,850 of record NW_013525157.1, read on the forward strand.
TGAAAGTATTATAAAACCATATGTAACATTTTTAATATTACATTTACAAGTAGACCGCGTCACAAGTATATCTTTATGACTTAGAAAAGTTGGAATAAAAAGTTAAAATTGCCAGCCCATGTTGAAACCTTTTATGAACATGTTTAATATAAGGTTTTTTCATATAATTTTGCGTTAATTTGAGTTAAGGAACATTGTTAAATGCATAATGTATTAAGAAAGCTTATTATTAAAGAATATCAGAAATAAAGTCTTAATTTGTTTTTTAACTTGGTTCATATTCATTACGTGCTAAGTACTCACTCGTACACAGCTCATTAGCAACACTACAATGTATTTAACCGGTTCTTTGGGTACTTTGTTAATTTTTTGTAAAACAAAATGTATAGGTAAGCTTGCCGCTAATATTTTTTTTTCTAAGAAATTATCAAATACTATGTAGTCAATTATACTGTTATAAAATGAAACAGCTTACTAAAGTGGAACAAACACTATGTAATTTTTTAATTATTACAATTTACATTTGGTCCTAATTACTTTTTTTATTTAGCATCTGGTTTATTCTAATAAATAGGACAAATTGGATAGTCAGCTTCCTTCTATCTCTAGTTTATTTTAATGTATATAAGACATACCTGTCGAAGCTTGGCTTGCAAAATTTATTTCCGAAGGTAGATCATATACACGGTAATTTATCATTGTGGGCGTGCGTATGTCGGTGATATTGAAATAACAATCGCGTAATATCACAAATAGACTCTTTCAATCTCTAGTAAATACTGCACAACACGATGTAATCAGATTTCAAACATTAATAGAGATTAACCAATTGACTTTATACGTACGCACAACCAAAGCGCATTCCACCATTCAATGAGAACTATCATCTGTCATTCAATAGCCACCTTGATCCGTTCAAAAACTCAAATTACAATACCAACTGAAAACAATTTCAAAATTGCCAGCACTCAAAATTATTATTTGCTAGTATCTTTAATGGTTCAAAATAACAAACATTTCGCAACGTCATACCTATAAATTAAAACCATACAACTCAAATTTCAACAGTAAGAGGCATGTTCATCAATAAATCAACACATTCTAATGTTTGTCTAACTCACACTAATGCTCCATTAAACTGTGACGTCACTTGTAGATAAATTTATGTTGCAGGTTCATAGTGAATCTCAGAACACTGCTAAGGTAGCTGTTACACACAATGAGCGAAGAGGACGCACAAGCGACTACTGGCGCAATACACGGTTGGGGCTTCACTCCTACCGGTGATCCGCCCCCAGCTTCAGTCGGCACAAATGACCCCCCAAAATCACAATGTCTGCCAGAAGCAATAACCAGGGGCTGGAAAAGAACTACACTATACGGCATTTTAGTTATATTAATGATAATTATATTTCTAAATATAGCACTAACATTATGGATAATTAGTGCATTAAGGTTAAGTATGGTAAGCTACACATCTACTTTGTATTAAACAAAATATAGTAAATATTGATTTTAAGTCAGAAATAACTTTAATTATTCCAATTTTACAAATAAATTGAATGTTAATTAAAATTAATCAATTTAATTTCAGAAAGGTATAGGTCCTATAAAGATAACAAAAGATGGGATACAACTAGATGGCCAAGCGTGGATAGTAGACAAGTTGGTGGCGTCAACAATAACATCGCCAATCGCTCAGCCTATCACTCTGCACTCATTCCGGAATTTTACCGTCCTCGTCTCGGATCCTAATCATATTGAATTAGCAAAGATGTTTATAAGTTAGTATAGCTGTTACCGTTAATTTAAGGTTCACGTTGAATTTTAGAAACAGGTGTCACTGTTCTCGATTTTTTTTAGTTAACCTTAGAATGGAACTGGTCTCAGGATCTATAGGGGCTGAACTAATAATACTCTCATAAAGTCGCTGCATATTGATAATTCCATAGCATGCATACATCCGAAAAACCCAGTCAACGGTTTCGTGAATTGCACTGCTCACACATTACTAAGATGTAATAAATTTTTATTTACAGAGAGAGATAGTATAGAATACAGTGGGAAAAAATTTGAAGTGTACGACTCTAAAGGCGGGAAGGTATTTCATGCTTCGCGTGACGAAGTACGTGTATTCGCAGAGACTTTCGCAGTCGATGGTGAAGCAGGCCTCACCGTGAATAGCGCAATACAAGCACCGCTAGTTCGTGCGCCGCCGAGCTCCAAGCTGCAGTAAGTCTAAGCCGTAAACAGAATGAAGTAAACCTTTCCTACGCAACTTTACGTTAAAGAGTTCATTTCAAAAAAATATAATGGTTTTTAAAATATATGAAATAACTCGACGATTTCTTGTCTTCTGAATTTACAAATGAAACTAAAGAAACATAGTGTTTATGTTTATTATTGATCTGTTTTATGTTTAGAACCGAGAATAATTTTATTGACCAAAAATTTAAATTATTCCTTCATCGAACGACAATAGCTTTCTATTTCCAGCAGTGCATGAAACATTGGTCTGATACAGAACGGAAACAATTTCGATTAACAGAACTGTCATTGAAAATAGAAAACAGTAAACATTCTATTCATGTCGTACAAATGTTAACAATAAACTGTAATGAAACCTCCGATACAAAACATATTAGTTCGCGGGACTGCTGACAAAAGTGACACCTCGTTTGCACGAACTTGTGCGCTGGCTGAGATAAAACAGATGTTAATACTACGTGCTCCACAACCCATCTGTTTAGTACGGCGCCGTACGCTTAATAGTTTGTTGTGCTTTATAAATTGCTCACGCCGAGTCCCGTTCATACTCCTATGTTCCAACTACATTCCATTATTTAAGCGAGTATGAAATAGTTGCTAACAATCTAACTTTGAATCATAAGAGAGATACGACTCCCAACAGTATCATCTGTTCTGTCTATAGTCAGTTCAGTTAGTAATAGTCAATATTATTTGCAGGTTGGAATCGCTAACTAGAAGATTAGATTTACGGGCACCGCAATCCATCTACCTGGAGAGCAGAGCTGGTGGCATAGATATTACTTCGCATAGTGACATTCACCTAGATTCAATTGTCGGTGCAGTAAGTGGAAAAGCGCTTTCTTAAAACTTTTAAATACATTACTCGCCATTAATATACCAATGTTATTGCCAGAATAATTCATTCTTATTTAATTATTTATTCTCCATTGATTGCAAACCTTAAAAATGTTTCTTGATATTTTCATTTCAGATACGAATCGACGCTCCAAACATCGTAATAGATAACCTAAAAATAGCAAACACAACTACCAATACTCAGAAATATAACCGGGCAAACAAAGTGTATCAACTGTGCGCCTGCGCATCGGGGAAGTTGTTCCTCGCTGCGCCTGATGCTCTTTGCGGAATACCTGAGAACGATACGGAACTATGTCGATGATGAACATCTGATATATTTACTATATAAAATAAAACAAATATATATACAAATATTTCAAGTGGCTTCGACAGCCTTGAAATGACTATTCGATTGGGAGTTGAAATATGATAGAAGGTCATAAAATGATTAAGTACATTCCCAACCAAGAAAACGGCGGATTATTCCAGAAATAACTTGTTATGGCAGCACCAACCTTGATAGCTTCAAATAGTTTTTATTTGTACTTAGACATAATTAACCGGATACCAGTTTTTGCATTTATCAATCAATAGACCTGTACAAAATACCACAATTCAAAATAAACAACGAGAAGGTTAAAAATTAGAAGATTTAATGAAGCAATATATTAATATTATTGAAAACACGATTTTATTAAGTAAGTTAAAAACTAATATAGCAAATTATATAGTGATAAAATTATAATATTTATACATACAATAAAAATACATATATCATCACGTTAACGTCCTTCAAATTTTGCACAGACGAAATAAAAATTATAACATGTTAAATGTGTTTGGTTTTAATTAATATAAGATATGCATCTACATATATCCTGCATAACCCCATTATGACAACCATGTTACCCAAAACAAGTTATTAGATAAAACGAAAACCCTTTAAATACTTGTAATTAAGAACAAACCACAAACTGTGTAAAAGAGTGGGGCTCGATGACTTCCCACTTTATGTAGATAATGCCGCAGGTGTCCGTTATGTGGCGCTTTTCGCACCGCATTCTGAACAAACTCACTTCTAAATTATCCAATGTTCATTTATTCATTAGCCTGAAAGAAGAATTGCTGTATTTTTTCCTGATGTTATATTAATCTGGCCATTTGGTATTTTCTCTTTATTAGTCGATTACCTTGTACTACAGGACGTAGGCTCAAAGGATTGATGCATTCGACCTATTGCCGCACTGACCCAGTGCACTTTGTCGGTCCTCATATTGCGTTTGGTCTATAGGTCAGAATTGGTAATACTGATCCATACATTATTGTATCCATGTTTTTGGTTCATTGCCATTTAAGTTTATTAATTCTGTACAGCTTTGCACACATTGAAAATATTTTATTTTTCTTTAATAAATTATTACCTTTGGGATGGTTACATTACAAATGTAAAAAAATAACATTTGTTTCGGGAACAAATCGGTCATAAGTGGAGAATACCTTGAATAAGTGTTCAAAAATGTGTCCCTTTTATAAGTACTCTATAAATGTTTGATAGGACTATCTCGGGAAATCTCTGACTCCATTCACAAAGGGCCTGTAGTCGAATAAAAAGCAAATCCGGTATATTATTCTACGTTATTTCCTCGCTTCCTTCGATGAGAACTTTTATTTTTATGATCGCATTTTTATCTGTAAGGCGACACACATTCACCCCATGAGAAAATCACTGTTTTAGTACTGTGTCGGTGGACCTGGTAGAATATTAATACTAGGCTTGATAAAATTATGCACCTAAAATGTAAATTAGTATTAGTAGTAGTAGACAAGAACAGAAGCTGCGATTTTCTTTTAAAAATAAAGGAAATAAATAACTTAAAAATATCAGATTTTGCAATCATGTCAGAATTAAGATTCGTAAAGATGCTCCGCGTTATACTTTAGTCAACAACAATAACAAACGTTAAATTACAAAGAATTTCGGTGAGGCAGCCACACAAAGCACGAATGAGAGCGCGTAATCAGGAGGGCTGAGATCACACCATCCCTTCGTCACCCGCCGAGCACGGTTCCTCAACAAAGCTCCTAATCAAAATTTAATACTCGTGCATAGATCAGACACTTTTTTCATTTGTCTCATATAACACCATCCGTTTAAATAAATGCATCGCTTCATCTGTAAGCAACATTTCATTTTAAATATGCATCATCAATATACTATTTAATTCTAGATTTACCAAATCAACAAATTATTCAATTTTTTTGCACATCATATTTTAAAACTTGTTTTCCAGCACAACAAAAATTCAACAGAAACTATTCCTGTGAAGCCGTTACATACAAATAATTCATTTTAAGCTGAGCCTAAATTATATTCGTATGAAATAAACGACAGTTCAGACAACGTGGCTGGATTATCGAGATATTTTCAAGCCGATAAGTGATAAGTATTTTACGAATAATGAGAAATAATATCGTAGTAAATATTAATATTCAAAATGTTGTTAACTTTTAAGTCGTTAAGAGAATGTAAAACGATTTGTTATTATTTAATATTATCAAATTGTTCAAACGTTATTTTCATACTAATTAAATTCCATCGTCACTGGCAAACGCTGCTTTTAAATTTCATAGAATACAAGCATACAAAATACAGCCTTCGAAGTTCTGTTTGGCAAACTATGTGATACATTAATACGTTAAGCATTTTAAAAACATTTTTCTCATTAATACTAATTTTTCTTGTAATATCTGAACCTTTCAACATAAGAGCAAGTGAAAAACTTAATTAAGGTTGTCAAAAATTGAATAAACAACTCGATACAGAATCAATTATATAAAATTTGATTTTAGAAAAGGGATATAACTAATAAAGAAGCTAGTACACATGTTTTTGTGTTAAATTAAATGCACATCTGAAATAGTACATTAACCTATATCTTACACAGAAGGGGAAAAAGGTTGTTGTCCACATTATGTAGATGAGTAGCCAGGTGCTCGTTATGCGACACTGCAGCGACATTCAATGGAAACAAAGCTCAACTGACTCATGTAAGGAATTATATGTAAACTTTAAGAACGACGCAAAAAATGTTTTCAAGCAATTCACTAATATCTAAATCTTTGTTACAACAACCTCAATAAAATGTCTCTTTCATGATAGAATATACAAATTAATGTGACCTTGAGAAACTCTTTAAAACTGCAAAGACGTAATGGTTCAGATGTGCTATTATTTATTAGTGAGATTATTTTTCGATTGACGTAAACGCGCTTTAAAAATGAAGAACAAAGCAGTGACTTTGCAATCTGAATCGTACTAAAATAATTTTGATTCAACTTTCATAATCGAGAGAATGTCAACATCATTGTCTCAAGGATTGCGTTCTTAAATGAGTATATATTTCATGGCGCACAGTTCAAACACGATTGTACGGAAGGAATATCAGAGCAGTAATTAGAGGAGTCCTTTCTTGTTTAAGTGGTGCTGAGCGTAATGACGAAAGGGTCGTCGAGAGTTAGTTCCTTCTTCCGGCACAATATTAACTGCAGCTGCAGTAACTCATGATTTTTGAACTTACCTTTTCTGTTTTCGTGCATTTTGTGCAAAATACAAGTAACTAGCTATGGCCATAAAACATAGTTAATATACATTAAGCTGGTTAAATGTGTAATGGTTTTCAATAAAAATTGTTAGAGATTAGTTATAATATAAAATTATTGTTGTGTTCGTTAGCTCCGCATTATTTACGCTCGAGAGTTAACCGCAATAAAACTTTTGCACTTTTTCACTTGAGCTTGCCAACCACACGTTTCCTATAAATTGAAACTCGCGGTCTCCATTATCTCTACAAACCTGTTTGTTTTCAAACTTTGCACGCCTGTTTTAATCCAACACTTCTGATGAAAAACATTTAAAAACTTTCTCCATCGCTGAAAATACAATTTTTCTTTCACTACGTAGCGTTGTGAATCTGTTTAATTTTTTTTGTAAAACATTTAAACCTAATAGTATGGTATTTATAGTATTATTTATTCAATAAAATGGTAATAGTATTAACAAACGATCACAGCCAATAAACTTTAACCATAGACCTTTATAGGTATTGTTAGGAACAAAATTAGTACCGTGATATAGAATTGGCGCAACTCTAGATTATCGGCATAAACGTCACGTCACTAGCTGACAGCTATCAATGTCACTAGAAGTATAGATTGATTTGGCGCGCAACCTGGGTCTGGACGAGAAGTGTTGCTCTGAGTTTAAAGCGACAGTATTAATTAAATAAGTTGTCTAAAAGTATTTAGAGCTTCTAACGAAAAACTTAACGCTGTTGCTAAAAAGAAATTCAATGTACATAATTTAATCTTTCCCTAACTTTAATTTAACAGCGCGACAATCGACACGTTGTAAAGAGGAACTTCAGTTAACTGAGAGTTTTACAATAACCGCACATAAAAATACATAAAGTACTTTTCAAAGTTCAAATTGATTTCGTTTCTGTAGATAATGGATTTCCAAAGTTCTAATAAACCACGATGGTGACAAATTATTTTAATAAATAAAACAGTTAAAAACCTGACTTGAGATAGAAAAGAAACAAAACAATTTAAAAGAACATAACAAATACTAACTAACGCAACAATAGGTTTTTATGTATTACTAGGTTTAGTCCGCATGAAGTTAAAAAAAAACAAAAGTTAGTACTCTATGTGTTCTTTCAGACTATCCTCTACGTCTATGCCGAATTTCATCGAGATCCGTGCAGCTGTTTAGGCTACTAACTCTAACAAACATCCATCCATCCATCCATCCATCTATCCATCTAAACTTTCGCATTAGTTTATTATAATTTTAGTAAGAAGTAAGATTAAGAACCTTGCACAAAGCGAGATACAGATATGCTGGTCGATGGATACGGATATGAAAACCTTTTGTTTCTAAACTATTGTTATGGAGTGTGTTTAGTAATAAATTAGAAGGCTTTACAAATTAAGAAATATTAACCAAGCAACAACATTGATCTATAGGTAATCAATTCTATCAAATAAACGAACAAAGTGCCCCTTGATCAGAGACCCAAAGTAGTTCGTGCCTGGAATAAATTTCATAGCAAGAATCGTAGCAAAATTCTTGCTCTTCTGTGATATACGAGTATTATGTCACAATTCACAATAGTTTGATCCCACCGTAAAATAATATAATAGTAAATATAAAATAACTTTAGCTTATTGACTGTTTCTTATTTCATTTTGCTTAAAACAAATTGTCTATTTTCTTTTAATACAGCAGCTACAATTTGCTGGGTAAAAACCAAATCGGTAAGTATGTAGGTTTGCACGCTTAGTGTCTCGTCATCGTGTTGTGAATGCAGACAATTGTTATGTGACCGCTGCGGCACATTCTCAAAATTTATGCGATCGACTCTATCAATGCTGATGAGTAAGCAATTATGAAACTAATATACTTAGTTGTTTAAAATTTCAAATGTAATAAAACTTGAAAGCCTTATAATAATTTAAAGTTCTTTAATTATTAGGTTAATCATCGCCATTGGATTTTATTTAAAGTTCATCGTAATCATAGCTGCTTAGGCTTTTTATAAAAATAATATTACCGATATACCGTTTACTAATTTTATATCCTAACCAATGTCTGTTTCCTCCATTAATATCCTATTCAATATATAGCTTATGTTTATGTATTTTAAAGAAAGAAATGTGTTTCTATATTTTACTATTTATGGTATTTTAGGAATACAAAAGGCCATAAAAAACGAGAAATTTGTCTTGTGCAGTGACGTTTAATCACAATCACACCTGACCGTGATAATCTCACGGCTGAGGCGGAATATAAAAGGTAAACGACGTGTGTCATTTTTTCTCGTTACCTTTTTATGAATATTTTTCCGCCTCCTGAGTACTACTACACTTTGTCACCAGAAAGGACAAATATCATGTATGAAAAATGAACAACCTCAAAAAGAATCCGTTACGATTATGTGAAAGTGTTTTTCCGCTTGTAGCTTTTTGATGTAACGCTGTGTGTAAAAATAACAATAAAATAAAGTTTACATGTGTATCCTTCGTGGTAGAATATTGTTTCAACTCGGGCTTGCATCTAGAGGCTTTCACATTTTTATCTCCTCATTCTTTAAGCTGAATATCTAAAGCACAAAGAAATTATTACGTGTTTTTATTATATTTTATTACCATAGTCTGTATCACATAAAAATGGTAAAACAATCTTTAAGTGCGAATATTTGTTATTTCCTTTCAATTAAAAACATTTAGTCCTGTACTAACAACATTTCAGTCACAAAGGGCTTAAAATTTTAATTAATGCTCGGGGCTAAATGCAATGAATGAAAGTCGTTTCTTTGACAGTAAACACCCGTAACGTGCTTGTTAAAATTAAGGTCAAACTAAAGCATTTTATTTTGAAATAAATATCGAGTTCAATCTTATTTAATTAACAATAAACGTTTCAGACTCAAAAGAACAGACTTAATGCAAATATAATTCGTTATTCAATTAAAACATTTAATAGGCTTTTCAAGTAAAAATTTCGACATTCTAAAATAATTGAAATAATAAATAAAATGATTATCATGTAGATTATAGTTAAACAAAATGAAAAACGGAAAAGGTAATTAATTGGAGTTTTGTCTTTCAAATAAAAACGTTAGTACCTCTTCGTTGCAACGTTGACATTGCTTTAATTTCTCCGAGCAATCATGCAAAACAAATCTAACGTTGTTTAGATAATTTTACATTCTAAAATAACATTAGTTGCTCCAGAAATAAACCTTACAAAATACTTTCAATAAATTAATTCATAGCACGAACATTTTTGGTCCACTGATCTCAAGAGCTTTACTCGTGCTTTTTATGAATTAATTACGCATAACCTTATTAAATAATTACTTTTCATCTTAGAAAATAAATGATAAAACGTTTATCTAAAAAAACATTTATTAATATAGTTATTGTTTTCAAATTCCTTTTAGTTCACTCTGTATAAAGCCCATCGGACCTCTTTGCTAGGAGAGGTTGTACTCTACCAAAGAGATTCAGGTGGCCAGTGACAGGACACCGCGCGTTTTTGAGATTAATTTGAAAAAAAAAAGAATAAATTACTGTGGAAAAATATGATGAAAAGTGAACATTGTTTTATTTATTACTCTTTTATATTCATTCATAACAGTTTTAAATTGATTGATTAATGTAGTATTCAATAAAGTATTAATTGAATAATAAAAAAAAAGAAAAGACAATGACAATAATTCCTAGAAATTCCTTGTACTCTATGTTAAATGTTAAGATGCATGATACGACAAGTTCTTAAGAGAACAACAAGAAATTGATTTCACAACATCAAAATCAAACTTCTCAAATCATGTTATAAATGTATAATTTTCTTTTACATTCTCGTGTAAGGGTAGCAAGAAGAGTGATCAGTGAAGTTCATCTGGTTATGCAAACGCCAGCTAGACTTCTTAGCATAGTAATGGCGGTTTGCTGAGGTCAATGTCAAGTAAACTGCGTCGCTCTCTGGATGATATTACTCGTCTAATGTATGTCTTATCCTCTACCCTTATTTAAACTCTACGAAAGTGATTGATAACATTTCAAATACTTAAATACAAAGGAATGTAATAATAAACTGTACAAAAAAAGTAAAGATTATCCAGTTAAGTACTTACATTAGTTTCTGATTAAGTTAATCCAGTTTCCCAATGACATTACGTAGTTAGTAATATGTTTCGCCGTATTTTTTTTAATTTCTCTAAGTACTTAAAAATATAAAATATGATAAATAAATTTGGTGTGATATTATTATCCAAAAGAAGGGATTTTTTTAAAAATTAACGCAACGTCTTAAACATACTGTAAGTAATAAATTTAAAAGGCTTGATTATTAAAAATTTTCTTCTAATTTCATCCTTTTCAACGACAAAACTTGTCTAGTAACGTAAAATTACTTTTATACTGAATAAAGTTCCAAGAGAAACTGTTGTAAATTAAACGAAAGGCAGCGAGCGTACTAATCGTGGTTGCGGTTTTTGCGTGTTCATGTTAACATTGCCAAGTATCCTGCTTGATTACATGTAACAACAAATGTAAAACTATCTCTTGATAAACACAACGTACTTTAAACAGAACTTATTTTACTTTGGGAAATATTGTAAAAACTGCAACAAAGAGTTTAATTATTTAAGAAACATTTTCAACAGTTCTTTGCATTTAGTTTATAACTTACAATCCGACGAGAAAGGTTTGTCTCATATGTCTGTGCATAACCTTACAAAACTAATCGAATGTTTAAAGAAATTAAGACGTACACAAAAAATGTATTAAATTTTCACAAGCAAGTAAAATATGCATTTCAAAGACAAAGGAGCGATACACATTGTATTCAGCCTGAGGCATTAATTAAAATTGCAACTCTTTGTCACTAGAAATTCTCTTTATCATTAAGTTTATTAAAATGTTTCATCGATACTCATTTGCCTTTAACAATTTCAACACTCTAAAAAAAATAGAAGAAAAAAAACTACCATCCAAATATCAACAAAACTATTGTTACGTGGAGAATGGTTTTCCTTTTAGCAAACGTTAAAAGGTTAATCATTCGCATAAAACAGCGCAATTATGGATGTTCCCTATTCACGAGCCACTTTGAGTCAAAAATCTCATGTTATTATAGTCGTAAAGTTCGCCCTTTGCTTGAATAATGACATGATAAATTGCGTTCGCGATATTTTTGTGCCTTTTATAGGATCAGGTCGTTACCTACGGCTATGATGGTTAGGTCAGACGGGCATTCTTCGAATTAAATCCTTACGTATAACAAATACAATTTGTAATTTTAAATGTATAATACTCGTATATTAAAGTTAAAACCAAGTTGATACGAATAGAAATTCTAAATCCTAATCTGCATCTATTTGCACGCTGATTTCAGGAAACGTACATTCAATTAACTCATAAAAATAAACGAGCACATTTCTCCCTATAGAAAACGGGAACAGATCGTGCCTTGAATAAATTTCTTCGTAACCACAATTTTAGAGTCTTTTACTCCCTGTTCAAAATTAAATTAAAAAAAAACTGATTTGTACCATATATCTTTGAACCTTTTTAACAGAGCGTTTAATTCTAACTGTAGGTAGAATTAAAAGTTTGAACTAACAACAATTTAGTGTACAAATAAAAAAATGTTATTAAATTTAAGACGACAATATGTCAAAGGTTATCAAATGACAGTTTAATATAAATACAGTTACCTAAATGATCGCCATTATGTCACCACAAGTTAAGTTTATTGCTAACAATGTTAAATTAAGTTTGATGATAAATTAAAATGATTTGGTTTACGCGGATAATTAATACAGCTGTTACGAACACCTGTACAAAATACCTGAACCTGAATACCATAAATATAGCTTAACAAATTATAACGACAAATCACATGCTCAGTTGTATATATATAATTTTTTTAATGCATGTTTTAGTAAAGTTATATTTTACTTTAAAACATTAAAAAATACTCTCATGTTTGTAAAATCTAAAATATTATATCCTTTGCATGAAACACAATGATTTGAATAAAATTTAATGGCACTTATACGTTCATATTTTCATAAAATAGCCTTAAGTATATACTTAATTTTTCGAGTGAATTTCAATCTGAAACAGCAATACAATCTGTGAAGGTGAACGTAACACGTCCGCGCGCCGTAAGACGGGCCATGTGAAGTAAGTCCTTATTACAGCCCTCATTGTGCAGCACAATGACGACAATCAGCTGGAATTTATTACAACGACGTTCGCATAAAAATCTGATCTCTGCTATTCTATATGATTTTTATGCCTTTACAACCTTATGCACTATCGTAACATTTTATACTAACAAAAAACACTATAGCTCATTACAAAACGGCTACTCGTATACTTAGTCTAATATCAGTACCGAATAGTTTTAGACCCATCAAAGGCTATTCTTTAGGGTATGCGACATGGGTTGAATAATATTCAATAAATTAGCCCTTTTCTAATTAGATTATTAATACGTTTATATATTTTTATGTAACGTTATATAAAATATCAATTGGAAGTCGTGTCGGTCGCTGTATAAAAAAATCGTGTTCATAACAAAAGTTTCATTAGTTCTCGAAACAAAAAATGTAAATAAATTCTTTATTCTTTATAATTTTTAAAGAAAGTCTATTGAAACATTGGCTTTGCAACATTTACAATGGATAAAAAGTATTTAATGTTGGAACTGGGACAATGCAAACGCAGGCTGGGACGGGAGCGGCGCGCCGGCGATACGGGGCGGCAGCTAGACGGCGGCGAGGCGGAGGAATTACTTGTTGTGGTTTTATTTACAGTGCAATGTAACGTGCAATTGATTGGAATCCTTATGAAGTGACCGCTCTTTCTACTGCAATCAGCTTATAAAAAATGAGTAGCTTATTTCTCATTTCAGAGGGATATTATTTTACAAAATGTTTGTATTTCATCTAAATCTTGAAGTTTCACTTCAAGTTACATTCCAAAAATTTAGATGTCTGTTCTAAAAATGTTATTGTAAAAGAAGAAATGTACGAAATAAACATAAAACTTTGTTATTTTAATCAGTCGAGATCAAAATTAGGAAAATTAACGTGGTGTCAAATATAAATGAGTGAATCTAGAATGCAGAAATAGTTCAGAATAAAATATCAAATAACGTTCAACAATTTATCATTCGCTTTATTGCAGATATTATTTTGAATTTGATACGAAATAGTAGATGTGATTAATAACACGTTAGTTCAAATTATCGCTTTGTTAGAACAATGTTTTTTAATGATGCGTCATACTATTATTTAGCTCATCTTTTGTTTACATAGGAATTGTTTTGAATTTTCCTTCATTTTTTTGTCTTTTGGTGTGGAAAAAAAATTACTACTCTATGTAATTGTTAGAATCCACACCATCTGCGCGTCATTTGAACAAACGAAATTTAAAAAGTTATTCCGTTAAGTAAGACTAATGGATATCTTTGGCTAAAAAACAGATGCCGGAAATAACATTTTGATGGACTTAATATCACTTTAGACAAAAAATAAAGCTTATATAACTTTTTCAATGAATTCTAACAGCAGCTAATTACTTAATAGTCAACTAATAAGGTCCACTGTCATGCTTTTAGTGTTACATATTTGGTTTACAGGTGTTTTATTAGTTTTTTCTACTATATTTTGAAATAATCTAGATTCGACAGACTCTATGTTTATTAGACGCATTGAATTTAAACAAACAATTTAAACGTTAAACGTTTTGTTTTTCAACTAATGAATGTCGAATACAAATTTTAGCTTTTATTTGATTTTCTAAATTAAAATTGTTCAGAGAAACATTCGGACGTTAGTATCAAAATAGCGTTTGTTCGTACAAATACTATGACTGTTGTCTGGCCGCATTAAGTCTACCAGATACGCCAAAATGCAAAAACATCTAGCGCAATAATGTATTTATTACTAAATTCCAAATACTAGTAACCTTTTTACAATTTTGGTGTTTTTCTGATATTTTTAAGATGTCTTACGTAACATGCAAAATAAGATTAAGTCACTCATAATCACAACTTAATAAAAACCGAAAAAAAAAATAAGTTCTTAGTTATTCGCACAACGCGTTCTTGTTTACTTTGTGTCGCGATGTGATATTTAATCATAATCACAACGGACCGCGATAATCCTGGCTGGATAACAACGGCTCACGGGACACAAATAGATAAAATGACTAACAAATCATTTATCTGTGATTTATATAAAAGTTTCACAGCTATTGCCAATTAACAACAAACGCTTGTACTATTTATAAAAAAATAAAAGATGTTAAAAAACACTCAAACGAATTCAGAATCTCCTTCTTTTAGAAGTCTAAAATATTTCATTTGTGTTTCATCTTATGCCAATTTCGATTTAAATGACATAAAATTACGTTGTCCAAGAAAATAAATTATTTTTTGCAAAATATAAGCAATGTGTCTTTTATGAAAATATCAGTATTATTATATTTGAGTAGAATGCATGAGGTAATAAATAAATGTTTTGTAAAATTTAGACGTAACATTTGAGCTTTGTCGACGGTAGACTTGTCAGAGGTGGAGTCTGATTGCGACCTTTCTGATTACACTTCGGCTCATACCTTGTGTACAGCTCCGGAAATCTTTTGTGCTTCGGCTGCGGTTTGAGCCGTATAACTCATCACAGGGTACCTATTTCTACATATAAATATTTAATACCAACAAATAATAAAAATAGATCGCTTAAATGTTTTTAAAGACTATAATTGATAAAAGAAAGAAGTCTTTATAACACTATTTTGGTATGCGTAGTATATTCAATAATTCAAATTAAAATATTTTTAAAATACCAACTGTATCTTGGTATCAAATTCAGTAGAATTAACTCTTAATTCAATAGTGTCGAGTGTGACGAACAATTAATTTAAAAAATTAATTCTTTAGCATCTTTTATAACCAAAAAATAATTTTACTAGAAAAATCATTTATTTTTCCTTCAAAAACTCTGTCGATAAGGGTTAGTAAAAAATCACGGTCACGTTAGGGGCATATTTTATAAAAAAAAATGTGTGACGAAAATAACATATCACATCCAAGTATCTTAAGGAACTATTTTCGTTCGTATTTGTTTCATTTTTGGAACCCTCATGGGACCCGGCACGCGATAAAAGACTATATTATCTGATTCTATCATAACATTTTTTTACATATAGAAACGAACTATAAGAAGCTGAAGTAACGAAGCTGAATATTGATTAGGCTTTATTTATTAAATACCTTTCGCCCGGCATTCCATTCGTATGGAATTAAAAAAATGAATAGCTTATGTGTCCTTTCAGACTATCCTCTACGTCTATGGCAAATTTCATCGAGATCCGTTCAGTTGTTTAGGCTACAAACTCTAACAAACATCCATCCATCAAAATTTTAGCGTTTATAATGTTAGCAAGATTTTATTTGTTATACTAAGTTACTAGAATATTAAGTCAATATTTACATCATCCACATTTTAATTCCCGAAGTTTCAGAGAAATCCCAAAGTATCCCCTGAAATAAGATGTCGAGTAATGTTTCGGTAAAATAAGCCTTTGACACACAGAGATGGGAAATGATTACGCCCTTTCTGAATACACGTTGCTGGTTTCATTTCTTGTGAATATCGGACTCCGGAAGCCTATTGTTCCAGTATTGTGGCGCATGCTCGTATGTGATACTACCCCAGACTAGCTTACAGGACAGACAAGACATGTTTAAACTATATGTTATACTAACTGTTCACATGCAGCTTCATCCGAATAAAGTTACAAAAACTTTATTTTATTGTTTACATATGGCAAATTCTCAACTGAAAATGTCAAAATTACCTTTACCATAATAACCTTGTTTCTTTAATGTTAGCGGCTTGTAGTCACTTTCCCACATAAAGTTATTTTTCTAATTTATTTACCCCCTAAGTTTAATAGCGTGAAAATATATATATTAAGGGCATACCCTAAAGCGTATCGTAAGAGTAAGGCTTTTTATTAAAGAGAGAATTATTCAAAAACATGCTGTGATTGCTGACATCCTACACCACGAAGCATAGTAGTTAGATTATAACATGTTGCTTATAAATGCATTAACTTACAAAATTCTCGTCACATTGTAACGCCTAATAAAACAAACTTGGTATCCTAAAAAAATATTCAAATAATTTTTAAAAGCAGTTTTACTTAAAAACACTTTTAACAACGTAATCTACTATGCTGTTATACAAACCCTTACAAATTGTCTCCGATGTATTTCGAAATTGAACCATGAAATGGTAAAAGAGCTCGCTCAAGTAATTTATTCCAGGCACGTACTATGATCATCCAGTAATGACATGAAGATTTTCTTTCTTAATGCTATAAAATACCTTATTCTAACGTAAATAAAAGTAACATTCTTGATTCATATTCATTACATAACTAGCTTTCGCCCGCGACTTCTATCTTCGTGGAATTAATAAAAACAAAATTGAGTAACCTATGTGTTCTTCCAGACTACATCTAAACCAAATTTCATCGAAATCCGTTCAACAGTTTACTAACTCTAAGAAACATCCATCCATCCATCTAAACTTTCGCATTTATAATGTTATGAGTATATTTAAAAAAAAAAACAATTTATACTTGTAATAAGTTCTGTACATGTGAGTAAACTTAAAGTACTACTGATAGATACGGTATTGAGTATTTTTCCATTTTGCAAAGGAACTTAATGAAGAAAATTATTTTGATGTCTTATTAAGCAACAAGGGAAATGCGGGTGTTACCTACGACCGGGCAATGAGGGAGTAAAACCTCGTTAAACCTGCTGGATAAGCCATCTTACTTAGTTGTAACGGTTTTAATATAAAATGTTCATTAATTATCTTGTACTAGCTGTTCTCGTGCGACTTCATCCGCATAAAATTATGATTTTTTTTTGTTAATATGTATCAAAATATCAAATACCAATGTCAAAATGACATGACGATGACAATCCATGACAACCTTGTTTCCTTGACGTTGGCAGCAACTTATGGTCTCTTTCCCACATTAGGGATTTTATCCAAAATATTTAGCCCCTAAGTTTAATAGCGTGAAAATATATAGCCTAAAGCGTGACGTAAGTGTAGGGCTTTTTATTAAAAAAAAATATTCAAAAATATGCTGTAATTGGTGACATCTTAGGCAACAAAGAAGTGTGTGTTTACGCTTTATTATAATAGTATAGATTTTTATAGAATTTAAATCAAAAGAAATTTTATAACTTAACAGTTTATGTTTACTTTTTGCGCGTCGACTGTAAAGTTAATAAATCCTTAACAATGAAAAAATTCGTACTTAAACAAAATAAAAATCACTGCGTTAAGTATTAAAAAAGGAGTACCTGTATTATGAATTATTAATTAGTTGTAGAGGCTTTGTTTCCGGCGACCTTACGTCCTCAACATGTAAGTAAATAAAATAAAGACAAATTAAAAACTGCTTGCTTCTTGTGCGTGTAAAAATGAAACGTTAAAAGTGACTGCCCCAGTAACCTCAATGGTCTTTGCTTTACAAAACGTCACGTCTTTTTACATTTAATTAGTATCTTACTGTTGAGAAAAACGAATAATAAGATGAAAAGATTTGAAACCGTCAACGATTTGACGATCGTCTTGGATTTAAAAAGGGATCATTTAAAATTGTGTTAATGAATAGTTATTTATTAGATATCGTATCATCTTAAGTTTAAGCATCAAACTTGAAACAAGCAACTCGCCCAAGCTGTTGAACTATAACATTGTCGATTAAAAGGAATAAAAAGTGAGATTACGACCTATTTAAGCACTTAGCCAACTTTTCCTTAAAAAAGATGAATAAAACTATGAAGTGGAAATAATGACGAAGTTAAAGTTTAAGTGGAATATTAATAGAACGGTCGGACATTTTGAATTGAAAAATTAAGAAAGGATTTATGATGAAAATTTTTCTCTTCGCTAAAACTGCTTAAATGCATTCAAGAAATGTAATGTTTTTGTACTATCTTATAACAAAAAATCAACAAACTATGTATCTTTAAAATACCCCCAAAGGTGTTCAATTTTATTGATATATCATAGTTTGATATTAATAAAGAATAAAAAAAATATTTATGTTATACATTTAACTCGAGTTCGATAAACGCCCGTTAATTACTCTTTCTGTTATCAAAATAATCACGTGTCGAATTCTATCTCGTAACATGTTCAAATGATATTTTTTCATACAATATAATTATCTATTACGTAAAATGTTAAGTAACATCTTATACGTAACTATTATGTAAATATTATTAACTGATAAAGATTGGTTTAGGCATATTTTTGTACATCTTATCGTTTTAAATAAAAGTTGAAGTTCAACATGTTATCATAATGAACAGTGTTAAAATTACCTCTTGGTGCTTATTATCACTGCCCTACTTTTTCTAGATTCATGTGAAAAGTTTAGTTTATATTTCATCACCATTACCAGCGATGAATGAATTGTGCAGTTTTACTCATCATAAACCTATCAATTGTTCAACAACAACTGTTACGATGATGAAAAACGATCTTTTAGTGTCGGCCGTTTTCTGATCAACGCCGAACTTTCGATTGAAAGATAGTTCTTAGAACCATCAGCTATTCCGAGGGCAATGTCATGATTTTGATAGACATCTATGGCAGAACGGCATGTTCAAAAACAATAGTCGAAGTCTGTATCTTGTAACAATAGAGTTATAGTAAAGTAAGTGTAATATTCTTATCATGATAAAAATAAAGTAAATTCAACTTTCACATGCTTGTTCGATGTCCATCTTACAACGATAAGGACTAGACATGTACCGCGTCCTGTTTCGCCTTCTTAATGTACACGCAATAAACGGAAAATAAACGTTACTCCTGCACCACGCAATCTAAACACTTTATGTGAACCGATAATTTTAAATAAAAAGTAGAAAAAAATCTTATTTGTTTTAAAATAAGAGGCCAAATTAGCATCAGATAGCTTAATATTAATTGATCCGATGGCCATGGACATTCCCAACACAAGGGGAACCGCATATGCATTGCCGGACTTTGAATCTGTTGCTGAAAGCTGCATTAACTCTCCACAAAAACTCTAAAATCTAATCCATACTACATTTATATGAGTTAATATTCTGCATTGAAAACTTGTTCGTAGTAGCTGTAGTGAAGCTACGACGAGCTCCGAAAAATATTTCTTTATCCATGAGTCATGAAAGATTATTTAATGTTTTCCTCCGGATTGTGTAATAAAAAATGTAAAAGTTATTGATAAATATGCTATGAAATCAGCGCGTTCGGCGTAACGTTTTATTTGTTTGCACAATCCTCCGCCTTACATAAAAGGGCTGTGAACATTTATTCCTACGCGTTTTTCGTTACGACTCTACAAACAACGACAATTGTATCGCAAACATTCAACATTTTTTACAAGCTTATGTGTGATACAAGCTATGGAGCATTTTTTCAAAATAACCGATGACTTTTAACTAAAAACTTGTGATTACTTTAAGAATATGTAAAAGACTATTGGTTTATAGATAACGGACAACATCCACGTAGAATTAAAAAAAAAGGAAATAGTCCTTGTGTCCTTCAAGACTGTTTTACATCTATGCCAAATTTCATAAAAATAAATTAAACAGTTTAGGCTAAAAACTCGAACAAACGTTCATACATCCATCTAAACTTTCGCATTTATAATATCTGTAAGATAAATTTTGAAGAAAATACAAAGGTTGATGTGGAATTTGCAACATTGAACGACTTCATATTATTTCAGTGACACGGCTTTGTATAGGGCTGGTGCAAGTCATTCGTTTTGCAAACTAGGTTTTTAACTTTAACAACTTTACCTCGTACGAGTAACTATATTTGTTAAAAGTTTCGTGACAAATTTATTTGACTGTTTACCGTAGATTAAAACAAGGTATAATTGAACGATAAAATATATTTAAATATTACTTATCTGTTATAAAACTTCAAAAGGATTTTGTGCAATGAAATGGAAAATTGAATCAGCTTTTTTGTTCGGATTACGGCTCGCTCCTATCATGTAGAACACTCATTGAAACTGTTCTTAAGTGTTGTCCTTTTATGTAGATACTCCTATAAATGTTTGATAGGGCCATCTCGGGAAATCTCTGTCTCCGCGCGCGAAGGGTCCGCCGGCAAATAAAACGGAAATCCCAAATATTATTCCGCGATTTTTCCTACTCCTCCTCGATGTGAACTTTTATTTTTATGCTCTAACGTATTCTTATCGGTAGACAGACACGCTCTTCCAAAAATTTACCGACAAACTGATTCACACATTCGCACAGAATAACAATTGTTATGTTGTTCTCTTTTTATTTAATGTGTGTTTTTTCGCATGGAACAGCTGTTTATACTCTACCGATTGTAATTTTTAAAGTTGTGTAAAGTTAACTTCAAACTTTCAATGAAATATTCCAGGTAGCCATAGAGTTGATAATTCTTGAAGCAAAGATAACATCTTTTTTGAAGCCCATTCAAAGAGTGCGAATGTGTTCTGTGCAGTGTCGACCTGGCGACCTGGCGACACAGGCCCAGGCACGGCACAGGTACGATG
Source organism: Papilio polytes (assembly GCF_000836215.1). Taxonomy (NCBI): domain Eukaryota; kingdom Metazoa; phylum Arthropoda; class Insecta; order Lepidoptera; family Papilionidae; genus Papilio; species Papilio polytes. Next base: position 4,293,168 of record NW_013525157.1, read on the forward strand.
ACGCAACGTAACTGCGATAACATTTACACAAGGGAAATTCCAATATCGAACTATTTGCGCTTTTTCCCCAAATGGAATTTCTTTGTGATGTACACACGATAAATATTCTAAGAAAAATGTTTGGTTCAAACGTTCAAAGCAACTTATGAAATCTAGTCGAATAATACGATTTTTTGAACGATTGTTAGAAAATTTCTTTGTTTTTAATTTAAGAATAAAAGGCGTTAGTTTGGAAAGAAAGCTATTCTAGGAAAACAATGGTCGTTGTTTGAAATGAAATATGCAGATAAAAATTTGTATAATTCAGATCAAAGAATCTGAATACGCTTATAACATAAATAATACAAAGTTAACGTATAAGGAATGCATTTTTAATGATGTAACTGTGATGACATAGCGGCGTTCGCCATGATATTGTAATCTACCGGCGAGGAGAAAATTTCATTAACGCGTCCCATGTTCAATTACCGAATAGTAGGCACATACTGCACGGAATCGACTGACAATCTACTCATAAATTGATTGCTTGTTGATAGTAAACTTAGTAACAGTTATAATATCTCCACACGGCTATATCTCCACATACCTTTATGAATAAACATTGTTATGCAGGCTAAACAAAAATCTAACTTCTGCTATCGGTGCTATATATTTTGTAAACATAGCAATGATACCATAAAAATGAAGTATAAAAAGTCTAAATTAGTCGTTTATAAATTATACGAAACATGTACTTTAAGCATTTTCTTTACCAAAAGAATCTTGCGAGGATAGAAAAGAACAATCCCTTTAAAAAAAGGAACAACATCGTGACAAGAAGATTTTCTTATTAACCGCATGATTTGACAAAAACATAATGATTCTGAAGAGTACATCATCAATAACAAATTAGAGCTTTTGCTTCATTAAGGACGGGATTTTATACTTAAAACTAAAGGTAGAACACCTTAAATTTTAAATTACGAACAACAAAAGAAAATAATCACTGGAACCTTTGAAAAGATTTATTTATATAGGCATATAACAACAAGTTAATGTAATTTTCAAGTAATAAATTAATTTAAAACACCTAACTATTGAGCGGTTATATATTTTATACGGTCATAGTATGATGTCGATAGATATCATGTTGCTATTCGGAAGCTCTTCGCGGAGAGTCAATTTCATTACCGCGCTGCATGTTCAATTACCAAATATTCCCCGGATATTGATTGGACTCAGTGATATCGCGGTCAATCTATGCACTGCATGTATTA
>NW_013525157.1:4294772-4314198 GCF_000836215.1 Papilio polytes
GAACCGCTTGGTTAAGTAGCCAAGCAAGTGCAAGTGCACCAGACTGTGTTTTCCGCACACCTCTCCGCAGGCTCCGCGTACCGTTACGGAGAGGAATTCAAATCTACCTTCCTTTGCGGGAGAATAAAAATGCGCCGGATTACCCGCATTAACCCGAGCCGCGAAATTTTGACTGTATGTTCGTTACCGAATGTATGATCTGTACCGAACGGAGAACTTATCTTGAATACATTAATAGCAATTATTTCTTCTAATATTGTTTTATGTTGTGTGTGTAATAACTATAAAAACATTATATGTTAGTACGAATTTCTTTTCTGGAAGTAACCACCGAGTTAATTATTGTCTTGTTAACAGGAGAGTGATGTTTATCTAAGGATAAATAAATTGTAGCCCAATCAGTTGATCAAAATTGATAAGTATAGATGTCAGATTTTACTATTCATGTTTTATAAATAAACAACGAGAATAAAAGACAAGATCATTGATCGCATTATCGGCATTCGTTACATATCTAACTCAATTAATCCTTGTTCTGTGCGCTCGAGCGAGCCACCTCCGTCAAAGTCGCCGTTGCAGTTAGATAAATAATTCCACTCGTTCTTATACCGCACCGCTGCAGCTAAATTACATTTGCTACAGTCGTCTGCTTCGCTATTCGCTACTCGTAAAACAGATAAACTCTAACTATAAACGGTTTTTTAGAATTCATTGTTCTGTTGTAACGTAAACAAAAATAAATATTGAAACATCAAAAGCTAGAGAATTTTACTTAAAGCATTAAGAGCGCGCGAACACAGTTTAATAAACGATCGCACAACAGTCGCCCGATAGATTAGTTAAAGGTGTGCGCCAGTTCTAAAGCTAAGTAAAACGATGAACCAGATTATACATAGGTATACCTTATCCGTTTGATAGATGTAGACAATAACATAAACCAAAATATTTATTTGATCATGTTAAAACTAAGTCCAGTACGGGCGTTAGTGCTAGGCACGGTTGGTCGACCGCCCAGGGCGCCTGGCAGATATGGGCGTCACATATTTGCGAATTACTCTGTCATAACACCCTTAACAACCTTTGTTAATGGTAAAAAAATCCATAGTTCATTCAACAAATGATGCTTGAAATAATGTCGTACAATAGATCAATGGTTAAAGCAATAAATATATGTAAAAGTTTAGCTTGTCGTTTTGTTTCGTTACCCAAGCCTTCAATGCTTTTAAATTAACTGCTCATACATTTTGTGCAATACATAGTCAGTTTAAATTTGCAATTCAAGAGGAAAATAATTCGCGTACTTACCATTTAAATAAATTGTTTGTGAGCATGCATTTCCCATGAAACAAACACAAGTGCGAACATGGTTTAAAAAGGAACCAATTGGTTCCAAATATTAACACCATCTGGTCAAAATTCCATCTAGTTATACTGATAGGTCAGTTACGTAATCGATAAAATGTGAAGAATTTAATATTTACACTAAAAATAATTTGACTGAACAAGTTAAAAGTATATTGTTATTATCGCTAAAAAAATAAGTAACACTAGGCAAGTGTATACATTGTTGGTTCGGAGAATTTTCTAAGAAATTACGTCGAGATAAAAGGCTTCTTACGGACTTTCGTACAAGGGAAAATTAAATATGAATACCTTTGCCCCTCATATAGAATATTCCACTTCAATAAATTCACTTTGAACTTGCACCAACTTCTGGGGGATACCACATACTTTTTCAATGTTTACCGCAATGAGGCTCAATCTTTAGTTTTTATTGAAATTCCATCAAGAAAATTATATAAACGAAAATAACTTGCGCTTATATCATCTAACTCAAACAATAAATGTAATCTTAAAAATACTTAGATGTTTATGATCTTTATATGTTTTAGGAGTGAGAAAGTTGGCTCAGTAGCTGCAGGGCCCGAGTTCGATTCGCGCCATGAACGAAAGTGTTTTTCGATTGTCATAAGTACAATTGCAGAAGTCTGCGGTGTTCCACTTTACGAAAATTTGCTTTCTTTCTTGTAATGATACAATGGGGATGTGTAGTAAGCCGGTGACGACAAGTTTTAGAGTTTATAATTTTTATTTTGCCTAACAACGAACTATAAAAACTTTGCTAATAAATTATAAAGCCACAAATTAATTAACTGTACTTATTTATTGTAACACGTCGTATATTTTACATAGCGCATGCATTTGTTATGTTAAATACTTTTAAACTATAAGTAATTAAATTACTTAGTAACAATTATAACTATTTAGTAATATATATCTAGTGATAATGATAATTTAAAAAGGACTTCCAATTTTTTTGCTATTGTTTATAGGTTCTACTACTAGTCTTTCAGACCATCAAACTGCACGTTTGTACTATATCCATATATAGTATAAAGGAAATAAAATATACAAAAACGACAATTATTATTTTATGAAGAGATTTATTAAAAATAACACAGTATCATTATCCATATGCATTGCTTTAGCGTTATTATTCGTTGTTTCATTGGTTCCGCTGGGCATAGATTTATGAGTAGACGGCAGGGATGTCATCCTTGCTCCAGTCGATGTCGATGGTCTTGCCAGTGCGCGCGCTTTGCTCTGCCGCATCCGCGATCTTGCTAACCGCCAGTGTCTGCCAGCTCGTCACCTCGGGCTTGTCACCGACTGCAAAATAAAGCATTTCAGCTACACTTCTAGTACTGAAGATTATGATTACTCTCTTGTGCACTACACAATGTTATATTTAGGTAGCACTAAAATATGGGAAAACCTGAAAGGTAAAAGTGAGTCTATAGATATTTTAATCAAATTGCTATTTTTACGGTTTTACCATACTCAGTAAAAATAAAATAAAAAACCTACACTGAACAACATCGAGGAAGTGTTCGAGTTCGTATTTGTAGGCGGCCTTGTAGCGGGACGGGAATGAGTAGTAGATGGGGTTGGTCTTGACGCCCTCGTGGCCGAGGTAGCTTTCCAGCGATGGGCAAGGTTTCTCATTTTCTACCTTCAGCATACCTGAATAAAATATTAAGTAGGTAAATCTACTATCTTTTGTTGCACAGAAACAATTTGAAAACGTGAATACTAATTATAACAAACCCTTGTTTCCGAAGACTTCGAGCCTTTGATCGTATCCGTAAGCGCTGAAACGGCTGTTGTCGCCGATAGCGATGGCGCCCGAGGGGAAGGTGAGAAGGAAGGCGATGGTATCGAAGTCGTCGATGGCTTTGATCTCCGGGATGAGCGCGGTGGCGGAGGACTGCACACGAATCGGCAGCTCGCCCAGCACCCAGCACGTCATGTCGATATCGTGCACGAGGCAGTCGTGGTACACACCGCCTGAAATTACAGATCACTAAATTTATAAAACATATTGTGCTATACCCTCATCACCATCATCAAACCGAGACAACACGCAGTGCCCAGGATAGAGCGAGCAGACGGTGCACAGCCAGAAGATACCCTCATCATTTCCATCTCCCAGTTTAACATATTGTTTTTTTTTACCCACCTACACTATTAATACTAACTAAATTAAATACCCTAATTGTAATTGTAGTTTCGAGATGACGATCTAAAACCACACAATTACAATTATGAGGTGGCCGAAAGCCGACGGGCCTTGTCATAAAGACCAACTGCAAGATATATTTGGAGATGTATACAACAATGGACATCGCCCGAGGAGTAGAGAGCGACAGATGCCCCCCTGGAGAATTCAAAAATGTAAAATATAAATATAAACTACGGCATATATATAAATGGTAGCTGAAGCAAGACCTGGTCTAAAAAATTGTTATCAATTACCTGATGTCTCCAAGTAGTCGATGGATGGCAGTGGGGAATCTCTAGCTGTAACTTTGAGGATCTGTACATGTCCGACAGTTCCCTCCCTGACTCTTTCCTTTAAGCTCCTGTAGGCGGGGTCGAAGCGACGGTTGAAAGCTGAGAATAAGGTTTTTCCCTTGCTCTTGGCGGCTTGATAGCACTTGAGTGTATCTTCGCTGGACTCCGCGATAGGTTTCTCACAGAAGACGTCCTTGTTGTTGGCGATCGAGTTGACGACAATGTTGTGGTGAGCAAACGTTGGGCAGCAAATAAATACCACGTTAACGCTGCGAAAAGAAATGCCGTTTATCCCCTTTAATCACTGCTTACAGTTTTAATATACTATATTAATAAACTAAATTAATTTTAACCGACTACAAAGAATGGTTATTTTACCTCTTGTCTTTGTACACTTTGTCGCTCTCCTTTGAGGTGATGAAAGTGACGTCATCGCTCAACTTCCAGTACTTCTTCAGGTCATTGAACCTCTCAACGCGGTCGTCGACGATGTATTTTAGGATGATGCGGGGGTTGTTGATGATGTTGGCGAGGTGGATGGAGCCAGCACGGCCCAGGCCGAAAATGGCACCCACAACCGGTGATACCGTGGGCCTGCCGTTGTCCTTTGTCATCACGTTATTCAAGTGCCTAAACAGCAAAAGTGGTTAGAATTTTCAACAATTTTAAATAAGTATGACCAGTGAAGAACAATACATACTCAGTGAAAACGTAATCGACCTTTGGGTAGGAAGGACTGAAGGAGTAAGGCGTTGGTCCAGCGAACTTCTTGGTGGCCATACTGATAGGTTTTTATCTGAATATAAAATAAAATATGAATAAGCGTAGTATAATGCAAGCGGCTAGGCTTCCATCCACTTGAGCCTGTGACTGTACACCTGCCTTAATAATCGCTTTCGAATAAATACGAGAAACGAGATTGGTCTTATAATGAAAACGAATATATATTCATACTAGCTGTATCCCGCGACTCCGTGTTTAGGAGATACCTTCCAAAAAACATACATAACAACCTTCTCAAATGCGATACAAATATGTAAACGTTATTTCTTACTATTATGTTAAATATTATACAATATTGGTAAGAAAGATTAACATATGTTAAAGACAATAAAAATAAGGAAAAAAAATCAAACCCGAGCGAAGATGTGTGACCAGGAACAATTGGTAGCCCAAATGCGAAGTGCAAAAGCGTTTAAGCAGTTTAAATAGACATGGCACGATATATCTATTCACTTCTCACGTAACATAAGATAACCTCCCCGAGTGATACATTATCAAAACAATAAACATACATCAACAATTACACAAAAAAAATACCATGCCATTAAAAATACACGATAAACATGGAAAAATACCACATCTGGAAAAATATTTTTTAAAAACAAAACCAATCCTATTTCTTGATATTATGGGATTTGTTAGAAATACAAGTTAAAAGTAACCAACATGAAAAATGCATGCGGTTTGTACCATGTACGACGTGTTACAATAAATATCTACAGTTAATTTGTGGTTATAACAATATTAAACAGAAATTATCGCAGTTTACTATTAGACTAACTAAAATATATTTTATAAACTTCAAAAGACGTCATCATCAGCTTAATACACGTCCCCACTGAAGGGCTCGGAGCCTACTCTAAGTTACGTGTGACTAGAACTTAGACAGCCAAGCTGGACCAGTGCAGGTTGGTTGACTTCAGAAATATCTTTTATCAAACTTTTTTATATGTACAGGTTGCACGTAAATAATATAAAAATCGATAATCAAAATAAACAAAACCGACACCCTTTGTAAATTAATATTTTAACGAAATTGTAAATTAACTTTTATACCTCGTTCTAAGAAAAATAGTACGATTTAACTAATTATAACAGAGAAAGTTGTACCTAATCCCATTACGTATCACGCACGAACTAACTTGATTTACAAGTAATACAATGTAAGTTCGCTTCAGAATTAAAACATAGTAAATGGAACCGGCTTTTTCTTTACAAAAGAAGCTTTCTTAAATACACGAGGGAATAAAAAAAATTTACGGAAGCTTTCTGATAAGTCTAAAACTTCCCTTTGGCTCTATCAATTCGTAAGCAATATAAACGATAGAAAGCAGTAAGTATATCTTTCTTATTATAGGTGTTGTTAATGTAAATGTTTGGATTATGAATGCTAGGCATCTCCTGTACGGCTGCATGAATGTGCATATGGTAGAGATGTTAAACACCCTCTAAGAGAGAAACATAGACTACTCAAGTAGTTTTTTTTTAATTCCGCGCAGTCGAAGTTACGGACAAAAAGTATTATTCTTATGAAAATAATATACATTGTAGATTTATAATGACTGTTACAAACTTCCAAATAGCGCATATCATTTTATTAATTCGCACAACTAGGTATTTTTTCACTAACTCTTAACCTGAAAAGTTAATGCGAGCTGCCTTTTACATTGCATATTCTAAGACTTTCTATATTATTCATACTAACAGTAACATATGCGTAAAAAACATTTTTGTTTGCTCTCTATAACCGTGAGTTTCCACTGCAATGGCAGTCATACAAGTATACGAGTGTTTTGGCAGCGAAAGCCTAAGGTTAGTCATTACCTATTTCTCTCTAATAAATAGAAAATGCCACTAGAAAAGTATACTTTTTGTACCAACAACGTTGCTTTGTAACTTACCAGATGTTATCTTTAAAAAAAATATTTTTATTAACGGTTTAAAAATGCCTATCTTGTTTATATCACAATTACATAACAAATGTCAACAATCTTACACACAACGTGATCTCCAAACATAACATGTAGAAGTAGATATCTCACAGTATTATTTCAATAATAGCGCCTCAAACGATCTTAACATCGGCAATTAGTGTAAAGCAACAAAACACCCCATGTCCTTTACTTATTTTTTTTTAAATGTTTGGGCTATTGTCACATCCCTATCTAAAAAGTCACATCCCTATCTAAAAAGAATAGTAGCAAATCTCGTCCTCCGCAAATTGCGGTGAGTAGTTCACATTTATCCAGATTTTTTTTAAATTCATTTTGTTAAAGCGAGGGATTTATCGCAAAGCTATATAACCCTATAGGTCTACAAACTAACAAACACCTAATCATCACACAAAGGAATAATTTACATTACATGTTTTTCCGCAATATAGCAAGGTGTGGTATGTTTTAGGTCCGGCTGGGTCAAGCTACGAAATTGATTTTGAAATTTGATGTGACGTTAACATTTATACTCTGTAACTTGCTACCAAAATAATATATAATCTATGTTTCATTTACATACTCAATACACACTCTGTTTTATACACTCTTTGAAGAAAAAGGGAAAAAAAGTTTCCGGTACTTTCCACACCGCTTTTATTTTTGTAATTATCATAATTTTAATTGTATTTATAAGAAACAAAAAGTGAGTACTTAACAGTTGCTATTGTTTTTTTCTATCTAATATAACTTGACGAAAGTTCAACATGTTTTCTATTGTGACAAATGTTTAGAAAGTTTGGAGATTGTAAAAACAACATAAAACTTATTTTACAGAGTAAAATGGCTAGCCAGTGGGGACAAAAAGCAGATGAATTGGAAATTTCTAATAAAATAGCGGGTTTGGATTTGGTAAAGAAAAATGAGAACCAGAAATCAGAAACAGACGATGCCCCAGATGCTGCCAATCCTGCTGAAGCTTCGTTATTGATGAAAATAATAAGGCAAGGATTGGTTGAATCTAAGTTGGATATTGAAGTGCAAAGGAAAGACCCAAATTCACCATTATATTCAGTAAAAACTTTTGAAGCACTTCATTTGAAACCAAATTTACTAAAGGGAGTTTATGCCATGGGTTTCAATGCCCCATCCAAGATTCAAGAAACAGCATTGCCAACACTACTAGCTGATCCTCCTCAAAACATGATTGCTCAATCCCAATCCGGAACTGGTAAAACTGCTGCATTTGTACTTGCTATGCTAAGCAGAGTAGATCCTACAAAGAATTATCCACAAGTGCTCTGTCTTAGTCCAACATATGAACTAGCAATACAAACTGGGGAAGTTGCTGCAAAGATGGCAAAGTTTTGCCCCGAAATTAAACTTAAATATGCTGTCCGAGGTGAAGAAGTACCTAAAGGAACTAAAATCACTGATCACATAATCATCGGGACACCAGGTAAAATGTTAGACTGGGGTGTTAAATTTGGAATGTTTGATTTGAGCAAAATTAAAGTTTTTGTATTGGATGAAGCAGATGTAATGATTGATCGTCAAGGTCATCAAGATCAGTGTATAAAGATACATAAATGTCTCCCTTCGACTTGTCAAATGATGTTCTTCTCTGCCACATATGACAGTGCAGTCATGGTTTTTGCTGAAGTCATTGTACCTAATCCAATTATAATAAGACTGTTAAGAGAAGAAGAATCTTTAGATAATATTAAGCAATATTATGTGAAGTGTAAAAGTTCAGATGACAAATACAGAGCTATTTGTAACATTTATGGAGTAATTACTATTGGCCAAGCTATCATTTTCTGTCATACTAGAAAAACCGCAGGTTGGTTATCAGAAAAAATGTCTAGAGATGGTCATTCGGTAGCAGTGCTATCAGGAGAGCTCACAGTTGAACAGAGAATAGCTGTGCTGGATCGTTTCAGAGCTGGTTTAGAGAAAGTTTTAATCACAACTAATGTCTTGTCCAGGGGTATTGATGTAGAACAAGTTACTCTAGTAGTGAACTTTGACATGCCTATGGATTTAAACAAAAAAGCAGATTGTGAAACATATTTACACAGAATCGGAAGGACAGGTAGATTTGGAAAAGCAGGAATAGCAATTAATCTAATTGATTCATCCCAGGCAATGCAAATTTGTTTAGACATTGAAGCACACTTTGGTAAGAAGATCCATTTGTTAGACATTGAGGATGCAGAAGAAATTGAGAAAATTGGAGCATAACTTAACTGTCTTGCATTTTTACATTATGGTACACTGTTTGCTGCACATGGAACTCAATAGTGCTATAAAATCTAAATATTTCGACAAAATGAATGCACCTGAAAATGAAATCCCTAGAAATGCTTGTTCTCCATATTTTATATATAAAATAAAAAAAAAACATCATGTAAGTGTCTTTTTAAACACACATTTTAGGAAGTTCCTATCCTGATATTAACTAGTGATGGGTTAAATATCTATAACAGTTGTATCAGATATCAACAAAAAACCTACCCACAGCAGAAATAAACTAATAGTAATGCTAAAATGATAACCACTTGATTAAGAATATCCATCCCTCACCTCCCATCACTCTAATTCAGCCCAAAAATTCTGCATAGGCTTTAAGAACTGTTAAGTAAAAGAAACAGATCTAAGGATTGTATCATAATTTCAATAAAACACAGGACATAAATCATAAACTCCTTGTAATAATTTTACTAAATACTTATATAGGAAATAAATAAATTATTCTTATTAAAAAATAATCTAGCGCGCTGTCTGTGCTGGACCCTCAGGATTTGTTGCACCAGAAATCATCACAAAGATCGCAATGGGGACTATGTACATCCACTGTAAACAAAAAAAAACATAATTGTTACAAAAAGAAACACAAAACATTGCACAAAAACCGACCCAATTACAATTTAAAACATAAATTAGAGAGATAATTGTTTAGGATGTTGCAAGTGGTCCATAGAATAACTATTAGAAAACAGCAATACTTTAATGACAACTCATATGGCTACTTCAGTTAGACAGTAGTACTTAATAATGTCTGGCATTCAATTACAGTACTAACAAAAATTGGCACCAGTAAGTCCATACAATCCATGCCTAGGCTGTGCTACCATCCAACTGTACAGGTAAATTGTCAACCAGCTACTAAGTGATGAGAACATTCTATCCATAAATTCTTATTAAATAACCAATATGATGTACATCCTTTAAGAAAAGATTTGATCATTGATGTAGATCATTTGATAAAGGCTTAATTACGGTTGTCTGAATATCTACGATTTATACACATTTCATACTCACATATTTTGCTAAAAATGATCTGTTATCTTTCAACTCTCCTTTTTCTCTAGCTTCTCGTTCACGTTCAAGTTTTTGTATATATGAAGCAGTATCCGGTCTGAAAATAAAGATAATATACTGACATGACAAAAATGCTATGAAATAAGGAATGAGTATAAGACATTTTGTTTAGTGTCAAATGTTACAAAGATTAAGTACTTACGTTACAGCGGGCTCCACATGTCGCAAGTAGAAGTTGGACTGAACTTTATACTCATTATTCACACTTTGTGGGTATTGAGACTTTGATGAGTTATTCACTTGGAAACTCACAGCTATAACTGCTCCATTAGGGAGTACCCAAACATTTATAACATCTGTCAGGTCATTTTCTAGAAAAGCTTTTGCTTTAACTGAAGAAAAAAATTCAGAATCCTTGGTCTCTGCCGATGTTACTAACGACCTAATAGTGTAAAAACCATCAAACTCCGCTAATTCCTGAAAACATAAGATAACATTTATAAAAGGGCAATTATTAATTAATCAGCTGTATCGTGTTATATACATTACCTTTAATTCATCAATATGTTGCTGTTGAAATGGTATTTGTTCAATTACAGAAGTCCCAGCTCTTAAACTTTTTAAAGAAATGTTTCCCCTGGTGCAGTATTTCTCACCATTACAATTCAGCGAATGTTGAACTTTGATATTCAACCAACCATCGTAGTCTATGCAAGCCTGAAAGGTTTGTTCATTAGTAGTATGGTATATGAAAAAGAAGATAATGTGATTATTTCAGTCATAAACATCACAATAATAATATTCATCAACGAATAATATGTTTATAATAAATACAATACTTTACCACGAATTGAAGCAGAAGAGAAAAACTGATTGTTAATAGCATTTTCATTTCGTAAATTCTACGAAACTTAAAACGGTAGAGTATTTTTTATTGATTTATTACTGTATTTTATTTCTATTTTGTATTCTAGGTTAGAATTATAGTCATTATCATAGACAATAAGTTGTCTATGTCAATGTCTATTTCTAAGGAAAAATGATAAGAAAAATCAGTGTTGTTATGTTATCATAAGCGTTGAAGCTTTAATATTTTACTCATTAAGATATGCATATTTCAGTTTGAGACTGTTGATATACATGAAAATTATAATATCGTTAATTTTAGATAGTTCGTACACAAGGTTACATTAATTAAAAATATTATTTGCGATGGAGTGTAACGTGATGTGCACATGGCGCGTCAAGAAAAAAAACATTCTGTCACTCTTGACTTTTCAATCAACTTACATGACAATGACATTGACATTAAATAAAAGCAAATGTAAATAATCAGCAGAGAATAGAATTTAATAAAAGATTTATGAAGACAGTGATCTGCTCTGTCAATAAATGCAACTACTAATTACAATTGAAACTGACAATTTTCTACTAGTTTGGTAACTTAGTGCATTAAGGCTTTTCAATACTTCATTTAATCGTAATGGAGGAAGTAGATTCAATAATATTGCACTTTCTTCGTCAATTAAAAGTGTAAGTAAATGTCATCCGATTAGTTAAATAATAGTAAAATAGGATATTTGTAGACTGATAGAGATGTATGGCAGAGTAGTACACCCTGTGCTGAATCTCCTTAGGAACAAGGGCAGGTTGATGATAACACAGACCAGTTACAGGACTATCCTCACAAATTATTCTTTTTATTCTTCTATTTTTGCAGTAACTTCAATGATGATACTAAATGTCTAAATGATCTATCAGTTGATGTTATTGTTGAGGCAGCATCTAGATGTATTAGTGCAATAAATCCAAATATTAAAGTACCAAGTAAGTTGCCACCCGGTGTATCACAAAGGATAGAAGTGGCTGCACAAATTGCCTCCATATGCAAGGTATCCTCCATATTTTTCCTTACAACTTTTTTAGTCAAAGTGTTAAAAATATATTAAAATATCTACAGATCATATATATTTTATTTTAATAGGACCTGGGGTACAAAAATGATGTTGGGTATCAGACATTTCTGTATTATAATGAAGCTGAGTTGAGGCAAGTTTTCATGTTCTTGATAGAAAAATTACCAAATGAAGATAAACATACAAACACCACAGTACCTACAAAAAAGAAAAATGCTCTACTGCAAGAAATTGCACTCAAAATTGATGAAGAATTGAATACTATGTGGATACCTCCTTGTTGTAAACCCAATACCCATACAATTGGTGATTTCATATATACAGAAGGTAAGACAGGAATAAGTAGTTTGGTTGCAGATGTATAATTATCTGTCATAGAAGTAAATGTGATAATCTTAACTGTAATTTATAATAGCATATCCACAGTTCAGAATTCTCCTAGGCTTTATTAAGCCAGAACCACATATTCCAGATATTAAATAGAAACTGACTTTTCCATAATAATTAAATTATCAACATATATAACCATTTAATAACTTTTCAGAAAAAAATATTAAACCCAAAGAGATAAGTGAGGTTGAAATTATGGGGAAATTACAAAAGCTTAATGAAATCACTAAAAAGAGTACAGCAGCAAAGCGACAACAAACAGAAAATATTATCACTGACAAAAAAGTTGAGATAAACAAAAGTCTAAAGGAACTTAAGGAAACAGCATTTGTATTGAGACAAAAATTGGATACACTCGAAAGTGAGAGAAATATCATGGATGTTGAATATTCACAGGTTGTTTGTTTAATATATAAAAGATTGGGATTTTTTTTAACTTGTATTTTATGTTTTCATTGTGGAATTGATAATTGACATTGAATGAAAAAAAATAGTATTTATTTATTAATAATTAACCTTTTTGATTATAGAAAACTGTATTGTATTACAGTTTTAAATAATTTTGCTTAATTGAACATTTTCTGTTTATCCAAGGCAACTAAATACTGTGAAAGGGCTGAAGCTGATTTAAAAAATGTAGAGAATATTTTACGAGATATTGGAATAACAAATATTGAAGATGGCACAATAGAAAACAAGTTAAACAAAGTGAGGAAAAACATAAATTCATTGCACAGCAAAAGTGAAAATCTGACATCAAAAAATTTGAGTTTAAAAGTTGAGATTGATAAAGTAAATAGTACAACTACTTTATCTGAGGTAAGGTCACTCCATTAATTTTTACCTTAACTTAATAGTCACTTGGATTAATTGATTATTTTATTAACATGTGTAAATTTTCAGTCAGAGCGGAGTAAGTGTAAAAGCATCTTAGTCAACCTAAAGGAAACAGCTAAAGCTTTGAAAGAAGAATGTGAAAAGAAAGAGGAATTGAGTAAACAACTTAGATTAAAGTATGAAAAATTAAAAGGAGGTAACAAAAGGTTAAGTCATTTAATGATTTATTTCTTTAAATTGTAGAACTTTATTTGACTAAGTTATTTATATGAAATAATTCTTATGTACTTATATATTTTCCTCATATTTTGACTATTACTTATTTTTAATCTTACATCATTGATTTTTATCCCTCTCACTAGAAAATATTAACTAATTGTATCAAATAATTACAGACATGTTTACACAGAAAGGATTCTAGAAATCATAGGTAATGTAGAAAAGCAAAATCTGGAGATCGGAAACATTCTTCAAGATACTAGAAAAATACAGAAAGAAATCAACACTCTTGAAGGACAACTGGATAGATGTTTTTCAATTGCTGATGAAACACTATTTAAGGTTAAAAATTATGATATTCATATAGATATTCAAATTTTTTTACATATATATAAACTATATTAAATGTATTCCAGGACGCTAAAAAAGATGATCAAGCTAAGAAAGCCTACAAATTGTTAGCCTTGTTGCATTCTGAGTGCAATACCATTGTGTCCTTAGTGAATGATACGGGAAATTTAGCCAGAGACATAGTAGACCTAGAGGATAATATTAAAGCAGAGAAATCAAAAAGAACTGAAGATATATTGGAGAAAATACAGCTGGATCTGACCAAACTGCAAAAGGAATCATTATAATTCACATTTTTTATTCATATTAACATTTATGGAGTTAGAAGTAATTTAAGTTATAAATAATATAAGAAATGTTAATTTAGACTTTTATTTACTTTCTCTAATCAGTAAACATTATTTACGCTTTGGCAATATTTCTGGTGGAATATAATTGTCTTCACTGATATTTATGTCATTCTTTTCAGTACTAGTATGAAGCTTTTCTTTGCTTTCAATTTCCAAATCAATCTTCTCTTCATTTTCAAAGAACCACAATTTTTGCTCTTCCACTTCTAATTCCTTCTGTTTCTTTTCAACTTCCACTATTCTTTGAGCTCTGTTTAGTCGCTGTATTTGTTCATTAAGTTTTTCTTCCCTTGTAGATAGCCACATTTCAAACAGCTTAAAATTAAAAACAATTTTATCAATAAACCAATTATATTTTTGTAGCCTACAAAATATATGTTTAAATCCTCTAAACCTTAGATTTCTATCTATTAAATAATACAACCTTACCTACATTACTTTTTTAAAGGTTAGTTACTACTAAACATGGGACAAATTGGGATAGGTCACAACTAATTTAAATCTATCTCAAATATTCTTTTCATGTTATTTTTAATTTGGTCTCCTTCCATATCAACAATGTTTGTTGCTGTAGGAAATCGACATAAGATTGACATTAAAGGATTTGGAATTTTAAATTGTTACTTACCTGCTGTTGTGTGGATATATCTTTTTTCTGTGTCTTATTAATGGCATCCTCAATTAATTTTTTAATAGATTCTTCTAATCCACCTTCAGCTTTCGGACATGCATTTAAAATTGAAATACATTTTTGCAATGAATCTTTATCTTCACATTTACTGCTTTCTTTCTGGAGCAACTCAATTACGTCATTATATAATTTAAATGACTTGAGATTTTTATAGTTTTCACACAAAGATAAAAGAGAGTCATACTTTTTGTAATACAACCAGCCAATTATTTGTAAATTGTTACTGACATTATCATTGTTATTCCTTGACATCCAGGCCAAAGTTTTACCAGATAATAACATTAAATCTTTAATATCGAAATGATCATCATGGTAGTAGTTCCTAAGAAATTTAATTCTTATTTTCTTTTCCTCTATTTTCTTTTTCTCTTCCGCTTTTGGGGCCTCTGGAGGTAAAACCTTATAGTTTATTATATATTTATAACATGCATATTGACTTAATGTGCATGTTATTTCATTAGAAAAATCTTCTTGGAGCATTACAAGTGCTGCAACTTCGGCTGCTAACTCATAGTTATTGGATGTTATAAGTTTATCTAATAATATATTAGCAGCAAAGTCATCAAGGAATACACCATAGGTTAAGGGATCTTTAAGAATGTCAATTAATTCTTGCTCATTCCCAAAATCTATATAATTTCTAATTGTGGCATGATGTGTAGATTCAAGTGTGTTTCTGGTTTCAGCCGACAATCTCAATTTGTGTAAAAGCTCTTTAAGTTCGTCAAGATATATGGGCTCTTTTACAGCATTCGCAAATATGTCAACATCTATTGCACTAATGACACCTTTAGAGGCATAATTTTGACTCAATGAAGTATAGAAATCATTCAGATTGATATTATTTATTATGGGAGAAGACCTTTGTCCATTCCAAGCTGATTCACATTTATATTCATTTGTTAAAAACGATCGCTTTTGAAGTTTTTTTATTAAAACGTATCTACTCAATAAATATTTGTTCCCGCGTATCAACATTCTGATTTGAATCGGCTTATTTAAATGCTAATGTGATTATTGTTTAAGTTGATATACGAATTATGTAAGTCAATTATACAAAAGCATCTCAATCTTAAAAGCAATTTAAGTCATTTAATAACAACTAGTTCGTAACTTGTATTACACAAAAGTAAAAAATTAAACACGGAAATAAAATTGTTTTAGGTTATTTCTCGCTGTCACTGTCAGATGTCAGAACACTACCAAGCAAAGAGTATCCATAAATAAACGGAACAAAGTTTGAATGTTTGAAAGAAATGGAAATAATATTAAGCAATTAAGAACTGAAACGTTTGTAATAATTATGTTTTAGCAGTTTTGATGAAAGTGATATTCATAATTGTTTAGAATATTATTTATAATAACAGGCATTTCACATTTTAATTTGACATTCGAATGTCAGTTATAACAATTTGTCACGCCGTGGCTCTTTTCCTGTCAAATCAAAAATACTCAATCGTAGTACAATTGATATCGTAACTTTAAAGTAAAATGAATATATTTGTACAATGAATAGATTCTTTTGCATTGACCGTATTGGTTTTATGTTTCTCACACAGTTAAAATATTGTTGCCCAACTAAAACAGCGATCCGGATAACTGTTCAATGACGATGACTGATTTGTATATAGCCGTCGTTTGCTCTTCAAATATGAATCGGAGCATGGAAGCTCATGCATTCTTAGTCAAAAAAGGGTTTAAAGTCAAGTCGTACGGCACCGGTGAGAAAGTCAAATTACCAGGCCTATCAGCTGACCGACCTAATTGTTACGAGTTTGGAGTTCCTTATGATGACATTTACAACGACTTGTTGGAGAAGGATAAAGCATACTATACTCAAAATGGATTACTTCACATGTTGGATCGAAATCGTAGAATCAAACCCTACCCTGAAAAGTTTCAAGTATCAGCAGAGAGATTTGATGTTATCATCACTTGTGAAGAAAGAGTATATGACCAAGTGATAGAATGGTTTGGTTCAAGGCGGTCAGTCTATAACCAACCAGTTCATGTTATTAATATAGATATACAGGACAACCATGAAGAAGCAACAATAGGTGCTTTCTTAATAAGCGATATGGTCACCAAAATGGCACAAAGTGACGATTTGGACAATGACATAGATGAATTATTACATGACTTCGAGGCTAAGTGCCAAAGGCCCATATTAAATTGTATAATGTTTTATTAATTGATTTTAATTTGCTCATCTTGATGCATCACAATTACTTTTGCTTTCATAAAATTTGTTTATTTAGCATTAAGATTTGAGGACAAGTTATGACTAATTTTATTAAAGCTTGTACATAATTCTTCACATAGGCAAATACAACTGAGGTTGTAATTAACATTGATACAATATAATAAATATGATTTAAAATTGTAAATGTCTTCTATTGTGACCTATGATCCCAAAATAATCTAGCTAGTGACAAACTATGTTTTTGTCTGGGCCTGCCATAGTGAAATCTGGTCCATGACATGAATAAATGTTGTCAAACCAAAAAATGAATTTTGTTTGAAAGAATTTAAACTGCAGCAGTGGCAATTTTTTTTTAATTCTCCCACTGATTCAGTTTCAAGATGAAATATTAAGATTCCTGCGAAAGCTAACAATAGCATTAAGGTAGTCTCAAGTATATATTGCAGTACTTATTAAAGAAAAGACTATTGGTAAATAAGTCGTAACACCGCTCTTTTTAGTAGCGCCCAATGTATTCTGTGAGTACCGGAATGCGGACCTTCTATGCTCGCACACTATCAGCGTGTCATTCAATGGTAGTCCATTCATTTGGAGCCGCTTCCTGAAGTCGACCCCTGGGCTGCTTTTAAATACATTGACAGTGACCAGCCCCCACAGGAGTACTTAGCAAATGAACTTCAAACGTAAATCAAGCTAATTAAAAAATCTATCTTACAAACCTACACTTTCAGTGGTAACATACGTAAAATATTATTAAAACTGGTTATTTAGAAAGAAAATGAGAAGTGAGAGTTGATAACATCTTAATATGATCATCTCTCACATCTCCTTCAATTTTCTGTCGCGCCCATTGGAAATAACCGTAATTCAATACGTAATGTCTATCTACCCCCATTAAGAATTGTGAAAATTTTTTTAACATGACTAGATTGCACGATCTGTAATAAAATTGAGACATCTGTCAAATCTTTGGTTTTGTCTTTTGTTCGAACTGTCAAACGTCAAACTAAGACTGTCATTTCGGATACTAAACATGATTTAACCTCTTCATTGAGTTATCCAATATTTATAATGAACACGATTTTAAAACACCTTTATGGTGTTAGATCAGTAACAAATCATGTTTTCGGTATTCATACTAGTGCACCGATTGCAGCATGGGTAAAAGCTAAAACACCAAAAAGATTTTTGGAATACAACAAGAAGGTATTCCCTCCACAGGCAATCGGCGAGGAGCCAAGACCAGCTGTAAGTCATTTCATCTAAGGAGATTACGATATAAAGATTATTGGTTCATCCATCTTTATTACAATTTATTGCATTTTTTTATAAATTGATTTGTGGTACACAATATAACTGTGCTTTTTTCATATATTTTTTTTTAAATGAAAATTACATTTAACATTACTTTTTCATACCAGTTTTATAATAACTATGTTTTGTTTGTTTCAGTTTGTATGCCACCAAAAAACTAATTTTAAGTACAGTCCCAAGAAGCTTTGGTATATAGCTTGCTTTGTTCGGGGCATGACTGTTGATGAAGCTATCAAACAGCTGAGTTTTGTCAACAAGAAAGGTGCTGTTTTTGTTAAGGAAGCAATACAAGAAGCCCAAGAACTAGCGGTTAAGGATCATAATGTTGAATATAAGAGTAATTTGTGGGTTGGTAAGTATCTAAACATTTATCTGTAAAATATCAATAAGTAATATGAATATTGAAAATGTCACTGAGAGCCTTGTGAATTAAAATTTTAATTGTTTTCAGCCGAATCATTTGCAAATAAGGGAATGGTAATAAAGGGTATAAGAAGACATGCTCGAGGCAGAATGGGTGAAGTTCGCTATACATACAGTCATTACTTTGTTCGCCTTGAAGAAGGAAAACCACCCAAAGACTATTACAAACACAATGAATTGACACCCCAGGAACAGCTTGATTCATGGTTAGAACAAATGAGAAAACGAAAAATTGTTAATTCATACTAGAATATTTCTTAACATATATTTTGAATATTATCTGTAGTTAGTTTTTAGCCACTGCTTCTTTTGATGTAGCAAGTACATAAGTTTAATAATAAATTTTTAATGAAGTTTCAAAACTTTAATTGTCAACCTTATGTAAAATTAACTTATTTATGAATTAAATACAATAATAGTTGAAAATGAATGTTGCTCGTTAATAACAGATGCACTGTAGGTGTAACATTTGGCTTCTCATATCTCAATATGAATCATGTTTATTTATCAAATACAACATAGGTAGGTATGCACACATACAATTACAGTAAATGTGAAAATGCTTTTATATAGATAAATTATTTTATCAAGATAGATTGTTATCCATATCATGAGTACATAAACATGAAATGGATAATCCAACTAAAACTTGATTCAGTGATTTATTTGATATTAGTGAAATTAATATGTGGTGGGCCACATGGAGAAAACAAATCCATTAAAAATGGTTTTAATAATGTATTTTTAACATTTTAAATACTTACTGAAATTTAAACAAAAATAAAAAACAAAAAGAATGTGTGGAAATATAAATATTTAAAGAAAATTAACAGAATGTG
>NW_013525157.1:4314208-4329298 GCF_000836215.1 Papilio polytes
TAAATGTTAGTTATTGCAACTGATCTTTATTGAAGGTAATATAATAGTTTTATCTCATATATTATTAAAATTAGATAAAACCTCTGTACAACAGCAATCATTGGTAAATAAAATTTTTAACAAAAAGAGGTTGCAACCCTCAGGAATTAGGAAAAGATGTAGAATCTTATTATGGTGACAGTCTTTTTAAAGGGGTGGCCCATTATGTTTGATTTAGTTTTTAGGAGCAAAATGACGAATAATCCAAAACCTAAATTCTTCCTAAAAATGTAATTTTAAGAAAAAGCAGTTGAAACTGCAAAATAAAACTACGAGCTCTTTTTATTGTGAAATATTTGAATTGTTTCATGATTGATAAATCCGTCTCACCTCGTTTTTCTGAAATTCAAAAAATTTAATAATGGCAACATGTAATCGTGCAGTTGCCGTTCTCTTATTGGTCAAAATACGTTGTTGTCAAGTTGACATTGTTAGTTCACGTATTTTCCGACCGCAAAGATCTTGACGAACTGTAAATAGGTATTTATTATACGACATATAGGCCGACAAAGTTATCTGACCCGATGGGGAAAGGTCAAAGCAAATTATAATAGCCGACTCCTTTCAATGACTAATACAAAAAAGTCAAGATTTTTTCGTACAGTAGCTGGCATTTACATTTATCCTTTATGCCATTTTCTATGCCCATACAGGTTTTAACATTTTCTATGAGAACTAATCACGATAGCAGTCTCTCTCTCTTTCTCTCACTGGTCACCGGGCCAGATACACTTGTTAGACTATAGTATGTATTTGAAAGTTCAGCGACTTCTAGTTGTGTTCTATACGCGCCTATACTTTCATGTGTTCATCTTTCTGTTCTGACTACGTCGACAATTTTTAAAATTATCCTTATACGTATTTTGTTGCAATGTGAATTTAAATAGTTTACTAAATGTTATTATTTTCAATAATGTAGTGTTGACGTAGTCCTATAAGATATGAAATTTATTGCTCGGTAACTGCAGTTTTTACTTGGATTTTGATATATAACATTAGTTCCTATGAAGTCAACAGAAAAAGACGCAGGGGAACTCGAAGAAATCGGTGATACCCAGCTAGATGAGCAAACAGTGACCCCAGACACACAACTTAATTCTGAAAACATGGATGGAGACGCGAAAAAAACGCAAATTTATTCAAGTAATAATAGATTAAGACATGGTAAGTTCAAACATGTTTAATCCTTATTTACTTATTAAAAATACATCATAATTAGCATAATTGGGACCAAAAAAAAATCTATTTTCTACTTTTCTCCTGCAAAATGTGCGACAAAATTTGCATGCCCTTAGGTGAAAATGGTGAGCAGCTTTTTAAAGCATAATCCATTTAATAATATTGCGTTTACAGCAGGGTACCTCAAGTATGTAAGCTTGGTTGTACTCACCATACAGAATGCTGCCCTTGGTCTCAGCATGAGATATGCGCGTACGAGGGATGTAGTCATGTTTTCATCGGCTGCAGGTAAGATTAAATTGATATATAAAGCGAGCAGTAATGACAAATTTATGTTCATTGCAAATTAGGGTAATATTTTTCAAACATACATATATTGTACAGTAGAACCTTGATAACTCAAACCTCCATAACATAAAAATCTCTATCATTTCAAAAAATTATATGTTTCCTACCCATCAGAGCCCAAAACCTCTATAACATAGACCCTTGATAACCTAAAACCTCCATAACTTAAAATATTTTTTTTCCCTTGGACTTTAACTTATCGAGGATCTACTGTGTGTGGCAAGTTTATTAGATTAAACATCTTCCCCAGATGGAGCGTTTTATCTTATTTTTGAATATCTAAGAAATGAATCTAAGTTGAATAATGTTTTTAGTTATGATGCCACTGATCCTTCAAAACTAAAGAGTATACTGAATTAAATTATGTAGACCTTGTAAATTTTATTATAATGAAATAAAATTCTAGTCATTACTTGTTTGTTACAAATACTTGAATATTTTCATATTCAAGGATAATCATTTAATTCCTTGTTTGTTTTGCAGCTGTATTTATGGCAGAGATTTTCAAATTATTAATATGCATTTTACTTGTGATAAAAGAATCAGGAAATGTAGTAAAAGGTTTCCATACTATGTATGCAACTGTTGTATTGAACATTAAGGATACATTGAGAGTTTGTGTGCCATCATTATTATATGTTGTCCAGAATAATCTGCTTTATGTTTCCGCTTCTAATTTGGATGCTGCCACATATCAGGTGAGTTATACATTTAAAAGTTATGTACTGAAAACACACTATTAATTCTTTTATGATTATCCTATTCTTAATGTTTTTTATAATTAATGGTTTTATTCAGTTTTATTGTGATAAATTACCAATTTACTTTATGCAAATTTTATCATCTTCCTGCTTATCTTACTCCTGTAGGGTTGGCACAATAAGTTTTTGTCCTCCACATAACTTATCATACAGGATCTCAGTCATCACTGACTCATCAGCTTTATGCAAATTTCTGTTTAAAATATTTCTAAGTTACTATATTGGTATTTTTCTAATGATAATGTTTCCCAATAAAAATTATTTTCCGTTTTGATCCTCTAGATAGTAAGAAATTCTTTATGTATTTTGTTTAGGTTACATACCAGTTGAAGTTACTTACAACAGCATTCTTTGCTGTGATTGTATTAAAAAGAAAACTGAAGCGATGGCAGTGGTGCGCACTTGGTATACTAGCGGGCGGAGTGGCCCTGGTCCAGTTGTCCTCAGCAGCTAAAGAAACAACTGCAAATTCACAAGATCAATCTAAAGTGATTGGATTTAGCGCAGCTTTAGCAGCCTGCTTTATATCAGGATTCGCTGGAATATACTTTGAAAAAGTACTGAAGGAGTCCGACATTTCTGTAAGTTTTAGTAATAATAGGTAATATAATGAAACATTGACGAAAAAAAATGTTTTAGACATTTTCATTCACTGAGTGTACAAACAATTTAATGGCAACTTTATTTTTGGCTGTACATTTATACTTCGGAGTTTTAATATGTGTTGCTACGGTTTTATCAACACTACAAAAAAACTCAATTTAATATGTATATTCAATGTCGACATAGGAAGTGCGATAAAAAAATGTTATTTGATATCAGTAAAAAAATTAATTAACTGAAGATATACTGCTAGCATATATCCATGTAGACGTATTACTCAAAACTCAAAATTATACATATAAAGGGCGAAATTAAATGGAAACACTAAGGTGCCTACAATCCCAAGAGAACCCATAGATAAATAAACAATGTAGGTTCTATACTATCGACCTCTCCCCCTACATAGACTATCGGATGGCGACGCCTATGACATCATCAAATCAAGGTGGAATATGTTGTATAACATTAAATTTATATTTCATTTATCGGCGTAAAGAACACGCTAAAACTAATTAAAATTCAAGGCTAATAGCAAAACTAATCAGTTGGGTAACAGTCATTGTTTTGTGACGAAATTATCACCTAAAGACATTAGAATGCATTAGTATTAATAATTAGTAACGTAAAGATAATTATGAACACATTTTTTCTTTATAACAAAACATTAGGCATTTTGATTTTATCAATAACATTCATATGACGCATTTGTTTGATAAAATTAATTGCATTGCGAAACTAAAACACGCAATTGCCAATA
Organism: Papilio polytes; assembly: GCF_000836215.1. Classification (NCBI taxonomy): domain Eukaryota; kingdom Metazoa; phylum Arthropoda; class Insecta; order Lepidoptera; family Papilionidae; genus Papilio; species Papilio polytes. The sequence continues at coordinate 4,317,896 of NW_013525157.1, forward strand.
TTTGAATCACGGCGTCGGTGGCTCAGGGGTTTGAGCACTTGACTTGTAATCATGAGTTCGAATCCTGACATGTACCAATGTGTTTTTCGATTTTATCGAATTTCATATTATTATATACCTGACGTTCTTACGGTGAAGGAAAATATCGTGATGCAACCTGCACAATATTAGCGAAGAAATTCAAAAATATGTGTGAAGTCAACCAAGCAGTGGGCCAGTGTGGTTGACTATGGCCTATATCACCCCTTAAAAGGGTACGCTCCGAGCCCCCTTTTTTTAAAATTCCGAGCGGTCGCAGTAGTCCGTGAGATGAGCGATAGTCCGTGATAAGAATACGTTTGTACGATTTTTTTTTACATTTCAGGTCTGGATGCGAAACGTACAGCTGAGTTTATTATCGTTGCCGTTTGCTGCACTCACATATCTTTTAAAAGATCCTGCAAGAGATTTATTAAAAGGATTCGATGGTTTCGTTTGGTATTTAGTAATATTGCAAGCGGCCGGCGGTTTGATTGTGGCGGTTGTGGTCAAATACGCAGATAACATACTAAAAGGTTTCGCAACGTCTGTCGCGATTGTTATATCATGTGTTGCCTCCATGTATATATTCGATTTCCATTTGACGGTACAATTTGCGCTAGGCACAGTATTGGTAATAGGCTCGATATTTTTGTATGGATATGTTCCTAAAAAGAAAGAACCCCGTACATCTTTAAGTGTATGACATTGTTTTTATACCGAATTCGTATTATTTTATCGATATATCTGTAAATATAGTTTTATCAGCTAGTACTAAAATGTACTTAATTTCCGTCGATTATTTTTTTACCGTTTATAATTAAATAGTATTCTATAGAATTGTTGAATCTGACGATTGCAATTAGAAATGCGCTAGTTTTCAAGTACAATAATAATATTTTTAAAGTCCAAGACATAAGAGAGCCAATGTTAGAGTGAACTATAATCTGATCCAACAAGACAGCTTCCATACCAATATCAATACTATTGGGAATAATTAACGTATTAATAATGTAAGTAAAATGCGATATCGTTATAATGATATTATTTTTTAAAATGAAGTTTTTAAGGTACTAATACAAATTTAATATTTATTGTGATTGTAATTCTAATCACCTTTTATACGTTATTAATTAATGTAAGTAAAAGATACATTTTTACTTTTAGTAACGTCATAATTTTAAATAAATTTTTGTAAACAGTTTCAGAGGTATTTTATTTCTTTTAGTATGGGCTTTATTTATGACGACTTCGCCCGGCCTAAAATTAAAAAAATAGTAACAATATATCCCATGTTACTCAGTGATAACATAGCTTTTTAATGGTGCAAAATTTTTTGAAATTGGTCCATTACTTTTTGAGTTATTTCAATACATACAAAAATCCAAAATACAAATCTTTCCTCTTTATAATATTTATTATTATTTATGATTAAAGTTGTAGCACGATTTGTCCATTGAGTCTTTGTTGATGTTTTTATTACCTTCGTTTTATAATAGGTGAATGGAGTTTGTACAAAAGTCACAATTAATCTTAACTTTTAACCTTTCAAATAATGTAGGTCACGGCTTATGTTTAAATTGTGGTTAGCACATCATTGCAAACAGATACCGAAAACAAGCATTGACCGAAAAATTCAAAAAGATGACAAAATGATACATGTAACTTTTTTGACAGTCAACGACAGCAAATTAGTGTCACATGTAATTTTAAAAGATAAAAATTTTGTAAAGCTTCCTTTTCAACGTACTATTTGAACCGGAAAATGATTAAAGCCAGATATGTAAACGTACGACCTGACCTATATTATGATACTTAGGTACTAAAATTATTCAATAGCGAATGAATTTGTTACCATTTACAATGCATGTATAAAGTTTATACTTATCTTATTTTGTTTAACAACCAAAATCTTATAAATACCTCCATTTATAGCTTAGCCAAGAATATAAAGATCCTGCCGAGGACGCTACAGTCTGCTTCTCTATTACATCACTTAATGTACTATGCCAAGAAATCATATTAATATTATAAATGTAAATGTTTATATGGATGGATGTTTGTAGCTTAAACGACTGAACGGATTTCGATGAAATTGGTATAGATGTAGAAGATAGTCCAGAACACATAAGTAACACACTTTCTCTTTTTAATTCCACGCGGACGGAGTCGCGGGCGAAAACTAGTTAGTAACACGTTTATTCTAAATATGGACAGAGATTCAATATTTGGACAATGAAAATTAAACGAAATGTTATTGAAGTATGAAAAACGCCTTGTACAATTATGGTGGCAAACTTTTCAAATAAAAAATTGGTCAATCACTTTGATAATAGCGACATCTAACGATCTACCATGCTTTCTGCTTCGTACCATGGCTTTCGCCGGCTAAAAAAATTGTATGAAAATAGTCAATAGTCATGATCTACACATTAAAAAATAGGAGAACAATACTGATGTTTAACTGTGGATACTCATGGTTATTAAGTTCCACTAAGTGGGACATCTGGATCTGATCCTTATAAATATGTAAACCTCCAAATGGTGTGCTAGTTAATAAAAAACCACAACTAAGCCATAACTGTTTAATGAATACTTAAATAAAATACACACAAAGTATCTATTTATAATGGTTTTATTAATACATTCTACAAACAATTCTCTATATTAGCACAAAAGTTATTCATCATTTTCGAAATCGGCAGGGTTCTTGCGTGTGCGTCTGTGATGTTCTCGGTCAACTCCTTCGTAGACTAGATAAGCTACAATGAAAGCTGTAAAAAAAACAACAAATTGAGTAATCAATATTTTATAAATGGATTGATGTTTAGAATGCATCTGAAAGACATTGATACAGAACATAGTCTGGAGGAGCACAAACACTACTTGTTATTTTTTTTTATTATGTGCCAATGGAGTTACAGGCACAAGCATTGTGTAGTTTTGAACTTGCATTTATTTATGAAAAAAAATGTCAATGTCACCATCACTAAGTATGTCATTTTTGTTGTGGAAATTATGTTAAGAAAATTTTATTCTCACAAAAATTATTATAGCAAAATCTCTGTGAACTTTTACTAGCTATGATCATTTGAATACAGTTTAGTAACATTTATCTATATATTGTTATAAAATATTAAAATCCAATCCCCAATATTGGACATTTATAAACTTGTTTAAAATTTCCTATTCATTATTTCTATGAAAAATTAAAGTGTTCAGCATTTAATAAGTATGATATTGTTAGTCTACCTTGTAAAAATAAGGCTTTTTTGGTATTTTAAAGATACTTTAGTTCTTCAGTTACTTTGTAGTTAGGATAAGTAGACTCACAAATGTTATTTTTATAGGGAAATTGTACATGGAGATGGACAATATATATTAACCGTTGTGAAGCTTATTGACCTATACAATTATGTAAGTTTTACTTTACGATTATATTACTAGTAAATGAAAGAACTTACGTGGAGCAACTCTGAATATATTTTCACGAAATCTGCGGAAAATGTTCGGCAATCCATTGGATATCGCACCAGCATATGCGCGTTGTTCGTGCGGTGATAACTTATAAGTAATCAATCCTCTGATTTTTGCTAATTCACCGAAATGTTTTCCCATTTTGCTACTTTTTTGTGCTTGATTTTGGATTAAATTAAACCAACTTTTCTCCTTTGCATTACATAAGGCGGAGTCACAGAGTATAAAATTATGGAGTTGGAGCACAGGCAGACAGGCACAGGAAAATGTTGGATAATATAAATAAAGAAATGTTCTGAATCAAAAGAAATAATAGGTACTTGGGTATGTCAATATTTCTTTTTTGTGTACACTCCCTTGGTATCAAGACTAAAATTATATTAACTTCTTGTCAATACTTTTTCCAGGGTGTATTTTATCATCTCTTATAAAAAAATGGCAATTATTAGTCATGCCAATGTCAGTCAAGTCAAAAGAAAGCTGTCATCTGGTAAGTCGAGTGTCAAATTGACAAGTAGACGCGACAAATAATTACTTAGAAGAGATGTTTTATAATGTATATCAGTTTTCTTCAATAGTGTATGATAACAGTCGTGTTTAAAATTAATATTAGGTAGTTAGGTGGTTGTAATCACATTAAAATGTCGTTGGGTTGTTTAGCAGCAGGGGATATTTTTATACCAGTAGAGATAGAAGAGGGCGATATCTATGCGGGAATTTTCAAAGTTCTTGAAAAAATTAGACCGGATTGGCCTTCAGAAAGTATAACATTTAAGGTAAATAATAATACTCCGTCGCAAATTTATGAAAATCATGTGCGTGTCGAAGTTTACCATTTTTCATTCACAATAATTGTTTTGCAGCTTTTTACTGACGGTATCACAAATAAACTTGTCGCTTGTCACTTAAGCAAAGATATTAGTGAAAGTGATGATATTGTACTTGTTCGCATTTATGGAAATAAAACTGACTTGCTCATAGATAGAACTGCAGAAATAAGGTATGTAAAAATGTTATGGCTTAACTATTAAAAGTAATTAATTTTATTTTACATTATCATTTTGATGTTTTAAAGGATGTGTTTGTTTTAGAAATATCACAACACTGAATGTACTTGGTTTGGCACCAAAAATATATGGTGTGTTTAAAAATGGTCTTGTATATGAATATTTCCCTGGGGTGACTCTCAATACTGACACAGTGGCTGAAACTAAAATTGCTACAATGGTGGCACAGCAGATGGCAAAAATGCATAAAGTACAACTTGGAAAAGAAGTAAGGAGATTGATAAACATACATTTTTAATTGTCTCTTTAGTGCTGTACCAATATTATGTTTGAGAATACTTTATGAATGAACTAGCTGTAGCCCACAACCCATGGTTTAAAAAAAAACTTAGTAGCCTCTGTGTCCTTCCAGACAATGTCCTATAATTATGCCAAATTTCAGCTAGATTTTTTGAACTATTTTAAAGATATTTATTAACTAAAATGAAATCTTTCACATTTAAAATATTAGTTAGATATGAAGATGAAAAAGATATCTGTACCCATGGTGACAAAGTTAGTTGTAAATAGAATTGTTACAAAAGAGTTTGTGACAGCGAGATAAGATTTTTCCACACTTACAACTTTGATAATATTAATCCCATTCATGATATAGTATATTTCAATAGATTAAAGGATTACAATTTTTTGCAGTTTCTATTTGTTGTTTATTTAATGTGAATGATTTTTTTTATTGTTGTAGATTACAAAAGAACCTATGATATGGGATAAAATTGAACAATTTCTTTGTTTGATCCCTGAAACATTTGCAAAAGAAGAGAAACAAATAAGGTAATGAGAAAAAAAAAATGGAATAACACCACATTGTAAAATATTGATTGTAGATCATGAATCATTGAATGGATAAAATGTAATGCTTTATTTGTTTTATCTGTGTTTAAACTTTTTTCAATGAAAATATTTGAAAATTTCAAAATTGTTAATATACACATTTTATCCACTGTTGTAGATTTGCAAATAGTTTTGGATCAGTAACAAGACTAAGGATAGAATTCGAACGGCTTAAGTGGCACTTAATGAAAACTGAGAGCCCGCTTGTGTTTGCTCACAATGATTTGCTTCTAGGAAACGTGATCTACAATGAGTCCAAACGGACGGTATCCTTCATTGACTATGAATATGCCGCCTATAACTACCAGGCTTATGACATAGCAAATCACTTCAATGAATATGTTGGTGAGTACATAACAATGATACTGTTAATCTTACTAATATTATAGATGCAAAAGTTTAGATGGATGGATGGATGTTTGTCAGAGTTTGTAGGCTAAACAACAGAACAGATCTTTATGAAACTTAGTATTGATATAGTGGATAGTCTGGAAGAACACATAGGCAACTCACTTCTGTTTCTTTTAATTCCACGCGGACGGAGTCGCGGGCTAAAGCTAGTTAAGTATATATGTAGTACATAATTAAATGAACCAGTTTTATTTACACTTGAGATAGCAAGATACTATTGTATCTTTAAAGTTCAACAAGAGTATAATGTAAAATAGAAAATTTAAATAACATAGTTTCCTTACATAGTAAATTACTTATGTAACTAGTAGCTAAGATAATTTCTAATACCAGTCTATGATATGTTTGTAGATCTGCAAATAGATACTGTGCGCAAGTCAATTTGAATATTCAATTTTCAATATTACATATATTTTTGTACTCTTATAATTACTACACCTACCTATTGGTTTTTATCTTGATCGTAAATGTTTATAAAATCTTTACTCATAAGAGTTAAATTCAGATTTATTTAGTAATTCAAGATCCGGTTGTTATCTAATAACTATAAATATCACAATAGAATCATCCAATCATCCATGCTGTGGCTTCAATTGGTACATTGTATAGCAATAAAATATAACACAGTACAGTAAAATTCCACTGCCACCAGTTTACAAATATGTTTTTCCATCTTTTTCATTATATTTAAAAATAAAAAGGACATTTTTTTTCTTGTAACAATAGTGGGAATTTAAAACTGGTTTACATCAACAATAGTAATAAATATTGCATTACAACTGGAAAAATGTACATCAATAACCACAACGCGGAATGCAGTTTGTTAACATTATTCCAGTTATAATCCAGCTGTGAAACTGGAACAATCTATCCCCGGTACAATAGTTACCTGTATATCTTGCTCATGATATATTTAAAGATAAATGTAAATTTTAACTTATGTCGGTCTTCATTGTAATTCGCTTCTTTATGATAGTTTGTGTTTAGATTACAATTAATGTTATATGTGATTATAATAGTGTTTAGTGTGTACAAGGTTTATCACAGGTATTATAATTTGTTGAGGTTAAAATGCTTACTATGCTTAACAAACAGGCAGACTTTATTAAGGTGTTATAATATTTTATAAACTAATTAAGAATTAGAGTAATAAACTAAGCCTAAAATGAGGGGCATGTAATGTTAGTACAAGAATTAGGAAAAATTTCTTATCATTTACATGACAACTTGGCCTTAGTAAATTGTTATAGTGACATCAAATTGATAAGAAAATTGCAAACATTTTGTAATAGTCCTCTTTACACTTCTTGCTTCTAAGTACATAATTGCTTTTAGATCAAGATCATGTGTTAGATTGAATTTCATTATTTAAAAAGTTACAGTGAAGAGCACAGACAGCGCTGGTTTTCTTATTCTGGACACTGTACAGTCCACTTTTTTTCAAGAGTATTTTTTCTTAACTAGGTATAAAATATTTCTTAATGAAAACAATATCATTTAAATACCATTTTTGTTCATCTTGAAGATGTCCAAATGTAATCGTACAAAGACCTTTTTATCTTTTATTGTTGACCTGTAATTACTTTTATCATTTGCATTAAACCTCAGGAATAATCAAAGATTTTATAGCAATAAACAAACATATTTAATGAATGATAAATGTTCTTAAAAAAACAGAAAATTGACATAGTTATTTGCTATTAAGAATATGTGTAGGCTTTCGGGAATGCCTATGTTCAGCATCCAGCAGTCATTAGCCTAATCTTAAAGTTGTAAATTTTTTTCTTTTTTTTTGTTTGGTTAAATGTTAGTGTACAAAATTAAAGATGAGTTTTTAAATCTTTCAGGTTTGTCTATAGACGACATAGATTATAATCGATATCCCGACAGAGAGTACCAAATGTTTTGGATTCGCACGTACTTGTCGGAGTATTGCGATGTAGAGAAGCCCAGTGAGGAGGAGGTGGAGAAAGTGTACAAGGAGGTGCAGCGACTGTCGCTCGCCTCGCACTTCATGTGGGGCATCTGGTCGCTAGTACAATATGAGCTCTCAGATATTGACTTTGATTTCGGAAGGTAAGTTTATGACATAAGAAAATAAATATAACTCCATTTGATTAGATCCAGCCTATTAAAATTACAATTGTCAGTTTTTCTGTTACGTTCAAAGTTTTTATAACTTAATTGTGTCTACAGGTACGCAGAGATACGGCTGAACAGATACTTTGACCAAAAGGATAAAATTTTAAGAGAGTTTATATAAAGAAATTACAAGAAATGTTTATTTCGTTCTACGGTATATCTGACTGTATATATATACCAATCTTGAGTACATTTAAGTTGTTGTACATGATATTATAATATATTCCATATAAATAAATGAATTATTTAATCAAGATAATCAAAATAAATGTAAATTAATACATATTCCTGTGTTTTAATTCATTTACACTCAAATTATTGACGCAACGAAACGTGAAGGACAATGACCTCGTATAAATGGTGGAAAAATTCGAATAAATAATGCTAAGAATCATCTTTCTTTTTTATGGTTTCGGTTTTTGTGTTCGCGATGACTTATTTAAAAATATACAATTACATAATTTGAATATTCTATCGTTTGCATACACATTTCAAAAACATTATCCTAACAGTAGTACAATAATACACTACGAGACCATATCATGTTGACTTTGTGAAGGCGAAAAAATATAAAGTAACCTTGTTTTTAATAACAATTGAATAAGACAAAAAGGATTTTTTAATGTAATGTCCACCAGTAAATATAGTAAATGCTTAACATTTAGTAACAGGTGGTGGAGGCGGTGGCGGCGGAGGGTTGGGGTTCACCTCGTTTATGTAATCTTTTGGATTTTTGCGTTTAGTTCGCCGATGTAGATCATCTATATAGAAATAGATCAATGCGCTAAAAGCAAACGCTGGAAAATATGTCATTTACTTTAATATGAGAGCAATGTAATCCCAAAGGGGTGAGCAAAGATTACGAATTTTTTAAATAATAACTTTGCCTGCCATTACATCTTCGGCTGCTCTGGAGTTAAGCTATTGACCCGTAATGCGCAGATCTAGGGTTCGTAGTAAAACATAGTGAGTGCGCTTCGCCCATATTGCAGATTTTTGATATATAGCTTTTTTAATGTTTTATATAAACAAAATTTTCTAAACGCATACTTACGTGGCATCCAGAAGGGTAAAGTCATCAACGTCCTTGGAACAAAGTTGGGTAAGCCTTTAGTTAAGGCTCCAGCATACGCCCTTTGTTCATAAGAAGATAATCGAAAATAAATTATTCCTCTAATATAAGCCAAATTTCCAAAATGTTTTCCCATGTTTTCAATAAATTATATTTGTCAACCTAGATAGACTTTATAATGTAAAGTTTGACACTATATGTCAAAGTTAGAAAATCAGTATTTCAAATTATCCAAGCAAATTACGTTTTTAAAAAGGTCACATGTTTTTATAATTTTTGATGTGATTAAATAAAAACTCCTTTTATTTTGTTAAATCATTCTTTACTAAGCTTTTATAACATTAAAAATGCACAATTAACATTTGTATGGGTGAACCATTTATTTTTTAAATGTACAAGTAGGCCAAAGGAACTTAAGAGCATTACAATCAAGTAAATAATGGAATTACACCGCTTCTGTGCCCATTGCAACTTCCTAGTGAGGGGGCTATTTTAACTGATTTAAGCACATTACTTATTAATTTGTTACTTGGTGTAGCATAAATCAAGGGTTAATTTTCACTCTGGTTAACGGCAAATAAACCGAACAATGAATTATAGCTTGAAAGATCTATAAATACGAAATCTCAAAATATTTAATTCACAGGTATAAGCTAATAATGAATAGTGCTATGGATATTGTTTTTAATTCATTTTATAGCGAAAATTCGAGACCCGGTAATTATGCCATACTAAAAGATATAGAAAGGCCCTTAAAATATTTTTAAATTTTATTGCTATAACACATCAATATACTGATAGCTTTTGGACTTAAAAGACAAAGTGACACATCAATATTAAATAGATAAATCTTTTAAAACGCAAGTTTTTACAATTCAAGGCTTTCTTGTTATTATCTACATTAATGACATTAACATAGAAACAACAATAAGAATTATTAAGAGATATAATCGGATAATTTTAAAATCACACCACTTCAATAGCAAAGATTTTCAGCAAGGGCCTGTCTATGCATTTTATAGTCACATTACAAATGTAGGAATGATGAATAAATGTTCTATGAGCTACATATTGTATTAAAAAAGTAACAGAAAAAGTGCAATCGTGTAAATTGCTCGAGGCGTTTCATATAATTTTATATAACTATAATAAGCATAGTAAATAATTTCGTAATATTTCATTACACGACATCTAGCTACGCGCAGATACCTTCGCAACATTAATATAAGAACTTAACTTATTCCGATACGCATACCTCGAAGGATACGTCGCAATTGCATCGTAAACAATTCACTAATAATAAAAAAAATGAATTAACTAAAAAAGTGCCAGACCGTACGGTGCACGATATACATAATACAGTACATAATGTATTCATTAAATAATAACCAAAAAAGAAACAGTTCTAATACAACACAGAGCTTTTATTGTGTTAGTACACGTGGCAGCAACCTGTAACGTCACGAGATGTGACAAGCCAGTTGTCGCATTAAGCCTGGTTTACATTAGGACAGTAGTGCTGACCTGGCATTTACTCACTGGCAACAGTTGGTGTATGCCAGTGCTACTTATGAGCTCTACTGGCATAATGTAAGCCAGGCATTAAAATATTCGCTAATGTTACTAATCGAATACTCGGTGATGACGGATATTTTCGATATTACCAACAAATCGAATACAAAAGTCGACTCTCATTCGTACGATATACTTCTCTGTTGCACCTTGCTCGTTCCCATATACATTCGTCTCGCTCACTCTTATATGATCCCGAAGCTAAATTCGCCGACTTAACTAATTATTTCTAGTTATTAGATGTTCCACGTTAGCAAACATCGATCATCCGCCAATGTTGTGATTGCAATTGATACATAAGACTAAATAATAAGCTAAATGCATACAACGAGCGATTTTAAGTACGTCAATCGTTTACTATGATGAGCCCAATTTTTTTACATATATCATTCATTTAATGTTGCACAATTATGTAAATCTACATTTTTATCACAAGTTACTTTAATGGTTATTTTACTAGTTAAAGTATGATTTACCATATTTCTAGAGAAAAGCATCTTCAATTTAATCAGAATATTAATACCATTGAAAATTACGATAATTAATAAATATAATAAGATAGACAGGAAATTACAAAAAAAAACTCAATAAGTTGGCCCACTTGGCAAATTAATAAAAATTAATAATTTCACTGTCAGACGTTGGCGCTTTCTCGTGTCGGAGGCCAAAACCCACTTTGGTCCGCTGTGCCAACGCAGCAAGTTTCATTGTCAATAACAAAAAAAGGATTTATGTAATTTTAGATAAATAAGTGTGAATTATTTAGTCTTATGTTTGTGTATTAATGCGGATTATTCCCAACCGGCACCCCTC
>NW_013525157.1:4329936-4331581 GCF_000836215.1 Papilio polytes
GGATGTCCGCCTCGCTCAGGTGCGCGTACTTCGCCTCGCCGGACCTTAAAAACAAACGTATTTTTAACATTTCTATTGATTACTAGCTGTTCCTCGCGTCTTCGTCTGCACGAAAATATTTTTTTTAATAAATACGGTCTATGTTACTCAGTGATGTAGCTACTTATTGGTCAAAGAGTTTTTGAAATCAGCCCAGTAGTTTCAAAATATATAAAAATAAAAATCTTTTCTCTTTATAATGTTAGTATAGATATATCGATACTAAAATAAAAATTCGTAAACACACTGTTTTGTTCTGAAGAGTATTTTTCACAAACTCCTTTTTTAACAAATACTCCTACCGACACCCTTTAGCCTATATATTTTAATGCTTAAATTAAATAATTTAGGGCATTTAATAATTTAGGGGTGAAAACTCATCACGCGAGAAATGGACTATAAGTAGAAAAAAAAGTAGAATAAACTATAATAACTACAAGCCGCAAATAGGTTATATGGTTTTAATATGTCATGCTTTTAAAACTACCTAATAGGACTTTATTGGTCTTGTAATTAACATTTCATGAAACTCAGAAGTGTTGAATGTAGTTGATATACGCGCTTTTTCAGCATTCAATAAATAAAGCACTTGTATTCATTAATACTACTTATAAAAGCAAATATTCGATTCATTATTATTAATGTCAATTCAAATTTCTACAAATGTAGTATTTAAATAAGTATTATGTAATTTAAAATGGCATAGTTATCGATTACTCAACTTGGAATGTAGAGTATTTGACTATTCGAGAAACGGCGGAGTGAATATTTAATATAGCTTAGCAGGGCATGTGTCGTGCTATCGATCAAACATCATTGACCTACATTACTCAACCTATGCGCACGTTACTATGGAGATAACAAGTACACTTTGATTATGTCATTTGTTAATCGACATAATTTAGTTCAAATTGAATTGGATTGGTAAATTATACAAAATGACAATTTTAATTTTACAGTTAGATCTGTAACAGCACTCTTGAAAGTAACACATTGCCTTCTAACATAATCTGCAATATGGTTACATTAGAAAAACAGGAATTTTATTTTTTTCAAATAGTTTCTTACAGTTTTTTTGTCAATTGATCCTATCTATACGTATTTAAGTTTAGCCTTATGATTATAACCACAACACATTCTCTTTTACCCTACAAATAAACCCTTAAGGTCAGCCCTCCTAGATAAATAGTCTATCGATAAGGGATACAAAATAGTAAAATAGCTAAAATTGCTAATAGTAGCTACTAAAATAGTCAACAACAAAATATGTATTAAGGAATATGTGACAAGCACGTGATTTATTGAGTGTACTTGGTCTAGGCCAGATAAGAATGACCTATAAAACCATTATTTTGATATCGGGTGAGGAATCTTTAAAAAATACCCTGTTACCTACTCAGTTTTAGATTGGGACAGACAGGTCTGTGAGACTTGACTTAGTAAAACCATCTTGGTGCGAATGGAAACTCCCAGGATCTCAAAAAGAACGCTCCGGTACTATTAGTAAACGCCTACTGGAAGCAGCTAGTGCAATGTTTGGGTACAGTTGTACTGACTTGTACTGGTCGACGGCCTTGTTGGTGAGCTGTATGGCGAGCGCGAAGTC
>NW_013525157.1:4332524-4334586 GCF_000836215.1 Papilio polytes
CGCATGACATTATACATACAGTTATTGCGATCCGACCTAATTTCGCCAGAGTGGCAAAGAATATATGTCTCATATCTTTTCTGTCACATATAACACCTTCCTGTTCAAGTAGAATATAACCTACGTTACTTGATGATAATATACCTATTCTGTAGCGAAAGAATATTCGAAATTGCTTTAGTAATTTTGGAGTCTATTCAATGCATACAAACAATCAGTTTTCGAATATTAGTAGTGATGACTTTTTTCTGGCAAGATATGGGTCATAAAAAATATTGTAGCACAGTCTGAACAAAAGTTTGAGACAATTCATGTTTCATTCACTGTAAAAAAAAAGTTTTGCCATTGAGAATGATGTGTTATATCGGTGTAAATAAAATGCATTACAATCTTCGTATAGATTGCATAACAAATAATGTAAAAAGTGTCATAAAATTTAAAATCAAAGCATTACCTCTTGTTCCATGTACGTATTGACGTCTTGCAGCGAGAAGCCGTGCGTGCGCGCGTCAATGGGCAGCTCGATCGTCTTCACCAGCACCTTCTTATTCTTGTCCTTCGACTTATCCTTTTTGTCGTCATTTCCCTCCTGTAAGCACACAAACGACTTCATAACTCTTACATTTACCACGTCCCCACCACCGTCAAAGCTTGGAACTTACAATTATATTCACGCTATCATTTATTAGCTAGATTTCCAAGCAATGCGATGACCCATTTGCACCTAAATAACACAAGCAGAAAAACCAATTTGCATCATAGAACTTAATTTACTATTAGAGGATATAAAACAATATCAGGGGTATAACAAAACATGCGTGGACACAGAGCAACTCCGCTGTAAATTCAAATAAAAATAAGTATCATCAAAAGGAATGAAAAGCCTTATGAGAACACTGTGCAAATGGGGCCTCAAGAGAGGGTGGGGACCGAGATACAACTGTGATGTTTGTTGCCTTCTAACTTACTTTGAATACATTAAAAAATAATATCAAAACAAAATATAAAAACTGGATTTAAGGGAGTAAATGAACTGAAAGTAATTAAATCATGCAATATGTATGATAAACTGAGTGTGTAAATTAATTTAATTTCAACCGAATAAATTGGAAAGAAAACTGGAGTACTAAAAGTGTTATTTAGTAGTTCAATGACATAGAGTGGTGTATGTGTGTGTGTGTGGAGAGAAGGAGGACGTGGGGGCGGGGAGGGCAGGGAGGGGAGAGGAGTCGGCAACAAACATCACGAACACTGGACAAACGCTCTACCGGCACATACCCCGCTGAACCACTGGCCTACTCTCTGTGTCCACGATTGTTTTTCCTGCGGCTCGCCCTTCATGTCATCTTCTCTCACCTCTTGGTTTTCGGGGCCATTTTGCTGTTGCTCTTGCGAAGCCCCGTTAGTCTCCATTGGCGCTTCCTGATTGCTCTCCTTCTCGTTAACGTTCTCCATGTCTACGTTATCCGTCTGAGAGGAGTCCTGCTTCTTCTCGACCAGCGAGGCGGACGCCACCGTCACGATGCCATGGATCGTCACGCGCACCTTCAGCTTCACTTTCTGCGACTCGCCCTCGCCCGTCGGTTGAACATCTCTAATGTTCCATTGCCCTATATCAAATAATTCCTTCGTTGGACAAACATCAAAAAAACACAAATTCCAATAATTAAATACTAGAACAACTACACTGCTCACTGTTCCATATTTCAAATACCAGATCAAATACACATAAAAATTAATAGCAATGAACTTACCAATGAAATTATCCGGATAGGGAACTTGATCGGAATAGTAGGCGCTGACTGAGAAAGGTTCCTTTCTGTAGAAAGTCAACATCTTTGAAAATGGTGCGGCATGGAAAGCTGGGAACACCTGAAATTATATTCACCATGATGTATATCATACAAATATTCAAAATGCGAAAGTTTAGATGGATGGATAATTGTTACATTTTATAGGCTAAATGGCTGAATGGATCTGGATGAAACTAGGCATAGATCTAGGACATAGTCTTGAAGAACACAAGCTACTGACTTTTGTTTTTTTTATTCCACGCAGACGG
>NW_013525157.1:4334737-4383365 GCF_000836215.1 Papilio polytes
TTAGTGAACCACACTAGCCTACTGTGGGTTGGTTGAGTTTACACATATAAAAATAAAATAAAATGACTTTATTAACTTTCCCTTTGAGCAGGGGACTGGATCACCAGGCCCTTCATCACATATCTTTGAATTTATTGTACTCATATGTGCGGGTTGCATCACAATGTTGTCTTTCACCATAAGAATCTCAGGTACATTATGTACAGTTGGGGAAATACTAGTTTACCGCCAGGTATTCCACATTAAAAACTACAATTATTTGACACGAAAACATTGTGAAACAAGACACGGAACATAAACCAATACAACACAGCTTATAAATGTATCTGTACAATAAAAAGTCAGTTAGTGGTACATGGCTAGTTTCTTTTATTAATATACATTCGTTTATACCACTTACTGCTATCACATTATCTGTACAAACACGCAGAGTTTGTCTTGTTGAAATGGACAAGGCATTTTTGCCTAAAGATGAACACTGTTGATTTCCACGATTTTACATATGAAATTAGAAAATCACATTGGTCATCGCGATTCGAACTCATATCATATTTATGTTACCTGGTTTAGAGTAGTTGAGGCATGTTTTCCAAAGACTTGCTCAATTAGACTCTTGACAGCGGGAATCCTAGTCGACCCTCCGACAACCTCCACAGCATAGATGTCTTCTGGCCTCAGTTCTAAAAAGAAGAAATAAAAACATTACCGACTATTGCTAACGACAACATTCGCAAATATAAAAATATTTGTTTTTTGTATGCATATGGAATACCAAGTTATACAAAAATATTCAGATAACATACAACTTTATGCAGAAATTTCTCATAAATCTTCAGTCATATAACGGTTAAGTTAACTTGAAAATTGAACATGTATAAATACAAAGTAATGAAATGATGAATACATACTAGCATTATGTAAAAGAGCCCTGAGAGTCCTTTCCACTCGGGTGAATGTCTCACTGCAGAGTTGCTCCATAGTGGAGCGTTGCATTTCTCCCGACACATCTCGCTCCTCCATGAAACATTCAATGTTGAGTGGCAAGCGAGTGCTGTTTGCAGACATCTGCTTCTTAATCTTCTCAACTTCTTGCAGGAGACGTAAGAAAGCCCTGGAAAATATCCTTCCATATTAAGTAAAAGCATTTAATAAACTTAACATTTTTATGTTGGTCATCAAAATATGTTAAAAAATAACCTTATAATTTACTGTATCACACATAAATTATAAACTGTGGTTAGATTGCAATATTCCAGACCACAAGGGAAATACACTATTGTCATTTTTTATCATAGTATTGTATAAAAATTATTTTCAATCAATACAAAGGACCAACAAACCTCTGATTTTTCTTAGGATCAAGTTTAAACCGTGTCAAGAAGTCTTGACAGAAATATTCTGCTAAAGCCATATCTATGTCTCGTCCACCACAATAGGGATCTGTAGCAGTGGCCAGTACTCGGAGTTTGCCTTTGTTGAATGCACATGCTGCCACCTACAGAGAAAAAACAATAACATTTGAATTAATTGCAATCTTTTTTTTTTCTAAATTTCGTAATGAGTATGGTTAGATTTTAATAATACAAACCTGTAGTGATGAGTATCCAAAATCAACAAAAACAACATTTCGTGGCTTCTCTTCTGGAGCTGGTAGGTCTTGTTTGTAAATACCGTAAGTTAGAGCAGTTGCAGTTGTTTCATTCATTAGACGTAACACATTTAACCCTTAAAATAAAATGAGTAATTTTCAAAGTCAATTCAAAATATTAAGTCAAAAAGTTCTATAATTAAAAAAATTATAATAGACTATTTGTTACCTATCTGCATTTATAATATGTACAATATACATATTTTAATCGCAGTTAGGTAACACATCATCCAAAATAAACTGAAGATAAATAAAATTCTTGGCAACTAGTGTTGGAAATTAAAGTCCAGATAAAATCATTGTTAGTAATTTAGTGTCTGAGGCACAAAAGAATAATGATAATTTAGTCAATAAAAGTGGTATTTTAATTAGTTCATAAGTTTATCTGTATATAAAAATTGTAAACATTCTTACCAGCTATTCCTGCAGCATCTAATAAAGCCATTCTTTCAGCATTTGTGTAATAGCTTGGTACGGAAATGACACAGTCATTGATCTGTGTCTGCAACGCAGTTGCTGCTATGTCCTTCAACTTTGTAAACAGCATTGCTGTAATCTGAAATAGTTATTTATTGCAATTATTAGAAAAGTTTTTAAAGATAAATTAAAGACATTTTGATAATTTGTTCTGTAGTTTGTATCCTTATAAGTGCTCTTAGCAACCTACAAGTGTCAAGGTCTCACATGTCAATTGGACATAACCTTATATGAACAAAGTTTATTTCATGTACAATGATTTTCTTAACTAAATAATGATAATCGAATGTATCAGTACTAAAATAATAACTTTCATACCTGTTCTGGACTGAAAACATTGTCTTCTCCTAAGTAATTAACTCTAATACCAATCCCACCATCTCCCCTTTGCTCAACTTTGAATGGGAAATGTTTTAACTCTTTTTGTACATGTGGGTCAGAAAATTTTCGACCCAAGAGTCTCTTGAAACCAAAGACTGTGTTCTTCATATTTGTCACCATTTGGTTTTTTGCAGCTACTCCTAATATACGATTTTTCGGAGAGAAGGCGACACATGACCTGAAATTGTAAATTGATTTCTATGAGAGAATATCATAATTTTAGGGTAAAAATTAGCTTTCAAAAGAAATTGTGTTCGTAAGTTTGTATGTTTTCGTAATAAAAAGCTTAGTCATTGTAAGGTATTCATTTGAATAATTATTGACAGATAGCTCAAGTGTAGGATTAGTTCTTTGAAAATGGATTTAGCATGCGTTTAATTACTTAATAATGTTTTCATAGTAAATTATAATAATGTCAAGTATTATTTCCAGAATTGACAATCAACTATATGAAATGTTATGTCAGAAAAATAACCAAAAATATGAAAATGTGATATGTAACTATCCAAGCACAAGAATACTATTTAAGGTAAAAAAGGTTCGGAAAATATTACTCACGGTGTACCCCGTAGACTGTAATCGTTGGCTATTGTCTCAATGCCACCTGCTTTTGCTACCGCAATATAACAAGATTCGTTGCCGAAATCAATACCTATTACGGACATTGCAGCCATTATTTAACACAAATTGCAATTTAACGAGGGATTTTTTCGTTTCTCACTGATAATCAATTAACACAAACACGTTGTCTTCAGATGACAATCAGTCAATCAATTGCAAAAAGAACGCCGGTTAAAATCGCAAGCTAGACTGTTTAACAGACAATGTATCAACCACTACAGACACTGTATTAAAATTATTATTCAATGTTCAATGAATTTCATCCATCCGTTACGCGAATTTTCTAGAAGCACAGATAAAACAGAACTTTTGAAGTAGGAAAACTTGATTTTTCCAGATAATTGGTATAAATAAAGGACATGAGTTGGTATGGGTCGCAGAAAATATTGCAATTACCTATTACTTATTTCTTTTCATATTACATTTCCACTTTATGAAAATCTTTGAGAGTATAAAAGTACATTTTTATTATGTTTCACGCATATAAACATTACATAAATATTCGTATTTTATTCTGATCAATTTGAAAGGCTTAATTAATGTTTTCAAAAATAAAGAGATTATAAATCTGATCCAATCTTTGTATGTAGCGGCTTTTAAACATATCTATTTTTTCAATAATTTTGTGTGAGATAAACTGAAGTCTAGTATTATAATAAAAAGCTAATATAATATAGTTTTGTGAGAAAAGATTATGCTGGAAATCATTAGGAATTTAGCAAGATTTCAAAAGGAAAAATATGACAAATTATATGGCAATAATACATTGATAATATAATAATGACAATGACATTATGACATCGATTGATTTGATCCGAGTCTTTAATCGATTCAAATCGAATAAAATAAATCGGCTTCGCTTAACTTTGCAAAACTTTTGAACTCCTATTTTTTTTCACTTTTTAATTCGAACTTCTGATCTTGTCAGAATAGAACAGGAAATCTATTATATTATAACTCTAGATTTAAACACGGTGCAAGTAAGGATAGAGATTAGAGAATAACACTTCACAGCAAAGGTTATCAATAAGGAATATACCGCCGCGGCGAGTAATATTGGTAAAGAATAACTAACTTGTTTCTATGTATGTTACAGTACTCTTTGCTTGTGCTGTTATTGCATGACATCGCGTGCTTACTTTACGGGGTCACCTTCAAGTGAGCGCTCGCTTCCACTTGCAGACTGATTACAAAAGCGATTACATATAATTATCACGCTTTAATTAATTTTGTTCTTTTGATATTACAGGTACATAATAAACAGTATGACAAGTGAACCATTAGCGAAACGTACCAAAATGAGTGTTCTTGACCAGTTAAAACAATTTTCCACCGTAGTCGCTGATACTGGAGATTTTGAAGGTTAGAATTATAATTATATTTTTGAAGTGTTGGGTTTACAATGTTTTTAAATGCTTACTAAACTCTTCCTCTTTATCTGATTGTGGTGGACACAGTTTTGTTGATTTTAATATTTTCACAGTTCTAACCTTGAACTTGCACTACCAAAACATTTACTGTTTATAAAAAACTATTAGTTCTTCCTGTATAATACCAATGTAAAATAATTGGCATTTATGAATATTCTGTTGCTTTGATGTTTTTTTTTTTCAAATTTGCAACTTTTATTTGCAGCAATGAAAGCGTACAAGCCAACGGATGCAACAACAAATCCAAGCCTAATTTTGTCTGCCGCTGGCATGGAACAGTATCAGCATTTGCTGGACAAGGCTGTTAAATATGGAAAAGAATGTGGAGGGTGAGCCTTTTGTTGTTATTTTAATTAATTTATAATGTGTTTTAGAAGTATATTAAAACTTTCTTGTTAGAAAGAGTTCTTTAGTCTGGTTAGTTATTTAATGAGATTTATTTATTATTTTTGTCATATTCTAAAACTTTCTTTAGTATTTAAATATTTTTTTCACAATTATTGTTAGTAATTTATCATGTTGACTTTTTCAGAACCATTGAGGAACAACTTACTGAAATCTTGGATATGTTGAGTGTTTTATTTGGTTGTGAAATTTTAAAAATTATTCCGGGACGTGTTTCTGTTGAAGTGGATGCCAGGTAATAATATTAATTGTATGAAGACAAATAGATGTATAAAAAAAATGGTTTAAGAGTTAAATCACGATTTTTTGATGATGCTTCCTATAATTTAAAAACCAATACCTTCTGTGAATATGTTGAGACAGAATAAACTAATTTTAAAATGTCTTATCAGAATCAAATATAGCTATACATAATTATGTAACATGGTTAAAAAACTTATCTTATTAACATGATGTATGTAAATGAATTCATTTGATTAAAATTTAAATGATTTTGATCTAAGAGAGATAAAGGTATCATTATCAATGACACAACTTAAGTGCCTATTTCCATTATCAGTTGGCAAACATGACTGTAATTGTCATGTGTCACTACAATTGCTATATAAATTGGGGGGTATAAAAGCAAAAAAACTTCTATTTAATTTTTTTATTGCGAAGTAGGCGTACTAACTTGTAATTTATTAAACAAGAAACAATTTGATGAATAGTTTAATAAAAAGTTTTGGATTTAATTGAATATTACATTGCTTTACAATTAATATTTAAAATTAAGTCTTAAATGTTAAGCCATATATTGTTTGAGTTCAGTTATTTCCGTTATAATTGTAATATCATTTAAAATTCCTTAGTTGTTTGTTTATTCTGTAATTTTCCTCACTCTTGCAAAATATTAGTCATTGTTATTAGTCTCCTGTTACTATGAGACTGAGAAAAATAGTTTTATACTGACTAAGCAAATATAAGTCATACAGCAAGAAATAGATTTGATTCTTGCACTATTCGGAAAGCAGCATATATGACCTTGAATTGCTCTTCATTACATTTAAACTATTATTGATGTTTAGTAAATAATAATGAAGTTAAAACAAAAAAACGCCAATAGCCTAATGGTTTGGGGTATGGACTACCGATCTTGAGGTCGAGGGTTCGAATCCCGCCATTCGACTATTGTCGTGAACTATATCCTAGTACAAGCTTAGAGCTTAGTTGGAATGGTTAAAGGAAATATTAGTAAATTAACAAAAATCTACTAGTATTAAAAAAAATTGTTTTATAGGTTGTCATTTGACAAAGATGCGAGTATGGCAAAGGCAATTAAATTGATCGGAATGTTTGCTGAGCAAGGCATCAAGAAGGAGAGGATTCTAATAAAGTTAGCTTCAACATGGGAAGGTATCCAGGCTGCAAAGTATGTATTATTTTGTAACATACAATATGCACAAGTATTGCTTATATTTGGTTAATAAAAATATTTGTTACGTTACAGGGAACTGGAAAAGAAACATGGAATACATTGTAATTTAACTCTACTTTTCTCAATGTATCAGGCGATAGCATGCGCTGAGGCAAATGTTACTTTAATATCGCCATTTGTAGGACGCATTTTGGATTGGTTAGTTCATTTGGCTCTTATTAAGCATTTTTTCCTTTTCAAATCTTAGCTTGTTTATCAATTGTATCTGTGTGATG
Source organism: Papilio polytes (assembly GCF_000836215.1). Taxonomy (NCBI): domain Eukaryota; kingdom Metazoa; phylum Arthropoda; class Insecta; order Lepidoptera; family Papilionidae; genus Papilio; species Papilio polytes. Next base: position 4,341,392 of record NW_013525157.1, read on the forward strand.
GCTGTTATCTTCGCTTTAACATGGTGTTTTATATTGTTAAACTCTTTTACTTGAAGCCCATGTTAGATAGGAATTGACGAGAAAGCATTTTTACTCGTTATCGTTGGCACGTCGAGCAAAAGAGTTCATATGTTGCAGACGTGTCAAATCAATCGGCGGGTACTATAGTCGTTTTACCTTTCACCAGGTATGTAGAACATACAAAGAAGACGTATGAAGCGAAGGAGGACCCTGGCGTGTTGTCTGTGACGCGCGTGTACAACTACTACAAGAAGTTTGGGTACAACACGCAGGTGATGGGCGCTTCGTTCCGCAACACGGGAGAGATCCGCGAGCTGGCCGGCTGCGACCTGCTCACCATCAGCCCTAAGCTGCTGCAGGAGCTGGCCAACAGTGAACAGCCATTGAAAAGAGTAAGTACTTATGTGCTTACAACATACTAGCTTTTGCCCGTCAGTCTTGAATTAAAAGAAAAGTAGCATATGTGTTCTTCCAGACTATCCTCTACATCTATGCCAAATTCATCGAGATTATATAAGATTATATTAGATCCTTTGGCTGGAAACTGGTGCATTTATAATTTTAACAGTATTGGTAATTAGGGGTTGTTACCACACTAAACTTTAGGTCCAATATGTTTATGGTTTCATTTACAAACATTTTAGTAACCAATATCTTTTTAACAAGTATATTGCAAACATTATTATCTTAAGAAATGTCTTCTTCAGTGGGAAATGAAACTTTTAAAGGTTAAACTGCTAAAGTCTTGCTACACTTGTTGTTTAGGCTAGTTTAGTGAATGAATTCAACACTATGCATAATTCCCAAATACAACAAGTACATTTTGGCTGTAGTTGGTAAAAAAAAAATAAGAGTATTTAAGTCAGCTTCTAAGTATAATTTATTTCTGTAATTTCTAGGTACTTGACCCTAAGGTCGCTGCTAAAAGTGATATAGAGAAAATATCTCTATCAGAAGCTCAGTTCCGTTGGCACTTGAATGAAGATCAAATGGCTACAGACAAGCTCTCCGATGGCATTCGGAAATTTGCGGCCGATACCAGAAAGTTGGAATCGCTTGTTAAGACTTTGCTCGCTACCAAGTAGTATGAAAATACCGCGATTTATAAATGGGTGATTGTTTCATGTTTTCTTTTTTATATTTTTTATGTTATTGCATTTTTGAGGGGAAGAATATCATATTATGTATTTTTATTTCGCATTTATTGATAATGATATGTTTTGGGTCCAAGCTATAAAGCTCATATTTTTTTTTGTTTTTTATAATCCTGTCTGAGTGTTTTAGATTATTTTATATGAAAAATAATTATTATTGTTTATTCTTTGTAAAGTTTATTGAATCTTCAGCGGAATTTTATTTTAAGATTTCTTTATCAGTTGTCTTAAAATCGTATTTATTCTCAAGTGTTTTATCAAAGGAATAAACTAGAGCATAAAAAGTTGTACTAATTAATTTATTCCTTTTGATGATAATTTCCTACAGTTTTTGTTTAATACATCTTACGCACATTTCAGTGTTAAACATTTTATATATTTAATAGGATTAGTGGTAAGGTTACAGTTACTTAAATATATATTGTATTTTGTGCCTTAGATTTTGATACATTCCTACTTAAAAATTTCCTATTTGAAATTCATACTTTGTACACAGTTTTTCGAAATATTTTGTAACTTGTATTTTTATTAAAGTATGTGAAAATCATATGGTGTTTTCTATTAATTCCTTTTAGAAAAAAATTAAACGTTTGGTTCGAAAGAAACCTATATAGATAAAATAAGATAAAACCTATTTATTTGACCATTGTATAGCAGTTGGTCATACATTTTTAAAGTGCATACTATTTGTAACAAAAAAATTAACTTAATTTCAAAAGGGAGGAGGTTCTCAATTCAATTTTTAAAACAATCAGCGATTTCGCTGTTCTGCAATTAAAATTATCACCTTTTTCGAACTTTGAATCTACAATTAAGGCTTACAGCCTCTCGGGTAACTCGATAATTGTGTTAGATATTAGCAGTGAAGGGTATTGGTGTGCGAGAGCTAGGTGGCGGGTGTCGCCGGGTATCGCCGGGTGCCGCCGGGTGCCGCCGGGTGCCGCCCGGTGCCGGGTGCCGGGTGCACTAGGTCGACCCCCGGCACCGCGCGCACAATCGATACGCTGTTCCAGTTTCAGCGACCTTACGACTCCCGCGGCCCGCTTTGCCTGCGCCCTAATATCCGTCCTGATTTTAATTTCACCCGACATGAATCTCATATTCAACGAAACTAACATATGTATTTTTCAGTAGTATTAAAAATGAAAATTCGATAATTTAGATAACTAGACATTCTATTTACGAATCTAATAGAAGCTTTCGAAATAATAGCCTATTAACTTTATCGACAAGGTAATAGGTGGCCTATACCCTTTCACTATAGCTGTTCTAAGTGGTTTTATCTCTTGACTCTTCAAACATTCAACGAGGGCGCCGAGTGGCTTTATAGGCTCTTCATATTCCAACTGTACTAAAATGGCGTTGTATGCTGAATAGGGGCGATGGCTCAGTGGCTAAGAGTCGGATAAATGATACGGTGGCGCAAGGTTCGAATCTGTTCTATTTCTACGCCCTTTCAACATTAGTTAAAAGTTCTGTTTTTTATTTGGTATAAAAAATATATGAAAGAAATAAAAGAGTGGGTACCTTAGAAAAAAAAGTTAAACATTCAGTTTGCAATTAAGTTGCTAAACTTTCGGAACTTGCAATTAGCGATCGATAAAATTGTGTTGTAACTGATGAATAAATGTATGTTTCATATAAAATATTCTTCTAAGGGACACGTGAAATAAATTGCAATGTGGATTAGAAATCGGCAGAATGGCAAATGTTTACGTAACCTCTCGCGTCATAGCCGCCCCGTGATGTACAATGAAGTATGGATAGGTGTAGCGAAGTTGGGCAGGATCAGGACATTTCCATGTGATTTTCGCCGGGAGCCGCCGGGAGCGCTGGGGCGCACGGGCGAGCGGGGCGGGGGACGCGGCGGAGGCTTGATATTGACCTAGATGTTCATTCAAAGTTCGGTCGATGCGAAACTTGACATCTGCGCGGTGCTGCGTTTTGTGTTATTTTCCATCTAATGGCTATTCAAGCCGATCGTATGATAATTTGTTTAAATGTTAATATCATATGAGATTTTAAGGGTGTCGTTGCGTGGGGCGTATTTTATTCTTGTGATGTGTGCGTGCCCGGCGAGTCGTGCGGCGTGAGCTCGCGGAGTGGGATGTGGAAGCTGTGCTGATTGCTTTCAGTACGTTCGGCGCTTTAGTGATCACTCGTAAAATGTCCCGACACCACACTCGTATCGCTTAATTTCAATTTGTGTTTTTAAATCGAAAATGGAGAGATCTGATCATATCCCCGCGGTCGCCAAGGACATTCCTGCCATGGAGGTTCAATATCCAGATGTAAGTATCATATGTTACATATGTAGATAAATAAAACGATAAAAATGATTTGTAATATTTGAAAATAAATTACAAAATAATTAACATAAACTTTATTTGGTGAATAAAGAGTATATTATATCAAAATAATTCATTTTATTTCGTTCATAAAATTATAACTAAGATTTGATTATATTACGTCAAAGTAATTATTTATATAATTTCAATTGAATTTATGAGTGAAATCCTTTGATGATAACTAATTTTATAAAATGTTAGAGCTTCGTGAAACATTCCCCAGCGTAATAAAGCCAATCCAGCCAGTGATCAATGCTCGATCTACGTTTTGATTAGGAAATAACTAGAACAATCAATATCATGGATATTATTTCTCCTTTTCCTAGTAAGGTGTAGCTAAATATTAATTTTATCTCATGGTTTTTAAGGGTTATCTTACGTTATAATATTTTTTATAATTCATACAGGTATGTACGTTCAGCATAAGTCAGTACCAATCGAGTGATGATTTTCTTTTTTTATTAATAGCTAAATGGATGCCTATAACATAGTTGGTTAAATAATAAACGTCTTATACCTTGGCGAAGGGTACAAAAGTTATTCTGTAATTCTTTTTCGGTAAACTTTTTAGTTAGAGAGCATGAGGACAGATCCTTCGGGAGTTGGGAAAGTGTGATAGATTAGTTGAGTTGGCAGAATATTGATTAAATATAAAGTTGAAGTTCTTTTTTTGATCGAAAATAATGATATAAGAAAAGCTATGTATGTTTAAATTTCGACACCTACAGGACAAGCTTTTTAACCTTCTTGTTGCACGAATAATTCAATCGGTGATGGTCATTGTAATAATCGCAGTCTTTAAACTTTAAAAATATGTCAGAATGTCGTAAAGAATGGTCAAATTGTTGTGGTTAGTATAATTAATGTGCTTAAATCCTGACCTACCACAACAGAAGTTTCGTCTATTGGATTGAAATATTCATTTCGAATATAACATCATACAATCATATAATTAGATTAAAGGAAAATACGCTTTACATTTGCGTATTTAATATTTTACCGCTAATGACGGAGCTAGTAAATAGTAATTACAAGCAAATACAGATTAATTAATTTTGCTACCAGTACGCTGTTGCAATAAATATATAAACATTAGTAATGAATTACTGAAAATTTTATTGACCGTGCAGCAGTCCGATGAGCTGTCATCTCGTTTAATTACGTACAAACATCGCACTCAATTATTTCTGATCATTTAGTTTCCTTCAATCACTTTTAATTCTCTTTTAAAAATTAAGATGTTTTTAAATAAACAGAATCTTTGGTAAATTATGATAAACACAATGTTTTGTAAATGTTAGGTAAACGTAACTTGGGATAGGTCATTAAATTTCGAAAACTGTGAATTAACAATTATTAAATCTGAAACGTGCGGAGGTGTCACTTCTTTATTATATGCTTGTAAAAACATTTGATGATTGTTTTTTTTTATATTTTTCAATGCAGAGCAAGGAGAAAGGGGCGAAGGACCGCGGCGAGGAGACCGAACCGGAGCGTGGCAACTGGACGGGACGTTTCGATTTCCTGCTGTCCCTACTGGGCTATAGCGTGGGCCTGGGCAATGTGTGGCGCTTCCCCTACCTTTGCTACAATAATGGAGGAGGTATTAACTTTTTTGCCGTATGATTGACATCTAACAGAGTTTGTTCTGGTGTTGTTTTGGCTTTGGGTTTTCCTTCATCTAGATTATCGGCGAGTTTCTTTCTGTAAGTTTTCGTTATTAATTAGTGGAAAAAGTTAAGTGAAAAAAAATAGCAATTTATTTTAATGTAATTTTATAAGGCGTTAATCATTAATATTTTTTCCACGGTACCAACAGACAAAAAATAAATGTCCGGTGTGAGTAATTTTATGCACGTTTTAATATGCAGTGAAGCGAAGTCCGGTATGTTTCAAATGCTCTCGAGAATCATATTATATAACGTGAGGAGGCGCTGCTCGTAGCTTTTTATGCAGATTTTGAAAAGAACATCGCATATAATGTTAACTAAGCTTTTTCTTAATAACACTAAAACAACGCTCATACATACGCAAATCAGACATGAATCTTTAACTTGTACAAACTTATGTGATTCTGATTTTTAAAAGAATATTTTTTGAGGTTCATTTCGAACTAAACGGCACTAAAAGACTCTTTAGTTCAGTGACGTCATAGATCCCCTATTTGTTAAAGTTTAAGACTTGTAAGGACCCGCGTAACCATAAACTGGACCGTCCTTCAACAACAATAGTTACGAACTGTAGCTACGCAATTCTGCAAGTTTGAAGGATGTGTGCGAAGTAGGAATCCAATATAGTTAGGACACAACTTTCTTATTTGCATGGTGTAACCCTGAAATGTTTGTTTATTAGCAATAAAACTTGGCGAGTATTTAGTACATATTTTATCGGGACAATGGTAATTGTAACCGCCACATGACATGTTATCGATATGTTAATTAACATAATTAGTCGAGCGAAGGGTGCAAATGGCATATTTCTTAAGCAGATTATAATATTCTTACCTGTTTAAAATATAAGCGAGCCTTCAAATACTTAAAATACAGCGTAGGTATGTACATATTTGTACTGACCGACAGTTATTAGATAGATTCTATTTAGATAAGGGTGGGTTTGTATTTAGTTTTGTCAATAATTTGCAACCGTAACACTTTTTGGCAAAATCTAGCATATACTAAAGATATTAACGTAAAAACAGTTTAACAATTTTTTCCTCTAAATAGCGTGCCGCGGCTGTGGGTGAATGCGTTGGCAGTTTGCCAAACGCGTTTCAATATACAAAACTTAAAAAGTATGTAATGTCTTTCTACTTATTGTTAACCAAACGTTTTGTTTCAAGTACCTATAGGTAAAGCGAATATGGTAGTTTGGACGGGATAAGATTATGGCCATTATGTACAAAATAATTAGACACTCTCTTTTAAACTGGGTGTTTTTCATAAGTTTGTATTTGTACGCAATGTACAGAACGTCACTATGAAAACGAGGTAATTTAACTAATTTTATGATACGATATCCATAGAACTTTATTATGAATCAAAAATAATAACTTTGCGAACTGCGGCCATTCAGTGCTTTTCCTGTTTCAACTTAACTGTTTTTTGTTCAGCTGGCTTTTGTTCATATTTCACAAATAAGCGGGACTGCTTCCCGAGAAATGCTTTATGTAAAAAGTGCGCCGGGCGGTATTTCCGCCCTGAGTAGACGAATGGTGTTATTTCACTCTTTCTCCATATAGAAGCTGAAAAATATAGCTAAATATTAAAGCAAGCGTTGAAAAAACATTTTATATAAGCGTTTTAGAACGTTGCTTCACCCTCTTGTCTGGAAGTCTCAAGGTTGTCTGCTCCGTGGGCGATGTATTCTGCTAGTGGAAACAATTATTTTATTTTTAATATATTTGCTCGTCTTGTAAACATTTTATATAAGTTCTTTTGACATTCATCTTCGATATTTCATAGAAAGGTATTTTCATCTGGAAAACATACTAAAACCGTCACAAAGCATGTTATGCTCATTCGAAGAAGTGGCAACACAAACAACAACAATTTAGCACTTTTATAGATTCAAGGAGATTCTAGTATAATGTAGTTATTTTTATTTCAAACAAACATCCATCCATCCATCCATCTAAACTTGCGCATTTATAGAATTAGTAAAATATCTAACTATGTCATTGTTCTTTCTGTAGATAAAAAGAATTGAAGAGTCCAACAGAGTCCAGTCTTCTGCAGAAACAAGTAGAAAAGTTTTTTTAAAAAACGATTCTTACAAAATACACCACGAAAGATTTGATTTATAGCTATGAAACATGTACATACATTATGTCATTACCGATTTTAATCGTAGTTATTGTTTTTGATGATTTTACGAATATTTCCCAAAACCATCTTTTTACGCATAACAATTTATTCTAGGTGCGTTCCTGATTCCATTCACGGTGATGCTGATAATAGCCGGCCTCCCTCTGATGTTTATGGAGCTGTCGTTCGGACAGTACGCAGCTCTAGGACCTGTTGCCGTCTACAACAGATTCTGTCCCCTCTTCCGTGGCCTCGGTTATGGCATGGTCATTGTCTCCTGTATAGTCATGCTGTACTACAACCTGATCATCGCGTGGACTATATATTATATGGCTGTGTCGTTTGTCAGCATTTTCTATCAGTTGCCCTGGCAAAACTGTGACGCTGAATGGAGCACTAAGTGTGAGTCGGTTTTATATTATCAAACTTTTGTAACTAAACAAATGATGGTTATGGAATATTTTCAACTTCAGATTTTAATCTCTTATGGTTATACTTAACCTTTGAAAAGTTAAAACAACAAAAACAGTAACGATGGCATCAGGTATTGTTTGATAGTTTTTTTTGGATACATCTCATGTATTCGTTAATTGCTAGCTATTTACGCTGTGTGTTTTCTCGTTTGTATTAGAATATACAACTTTCGTTTTTAAATATATCTTAGAGTATTTAGATGGCAATTTTTAAAATGTCGACTTGAAAATGAAGTAAAGAAAAATATTATACAAATAACTTTATTAAAACCAAACTTCATCGGCGGACTCGTCAAATGCTTAATTTCAGTTTTAAATTGAATTAAACAATAAAATGCCGAATGGAATGCAATCGTTTATATATGAGATTCCAGGCTTTATAGGAGAGTTAAATCAAAAACTTCAGTACACATTTTACCTTCGATCACTATTTTAGATTGCTATTCGTACGAAGAAGCGGATGAATGTGAAGCAAAGAATGGAACGTATTACTTAAGACAATGTCTCAATCAAAGCTACGCTGCATTACAAGATACAGCAGCCCTGGCGGATGTCGCTCTGAGAAAGCCTCCCGCAGAAGAATATTTCACGTAAGTCTTATAATTGACCAGCTGTTCCCATGCGGCTTCATCCGCATGAAATTATAAAATTTTTATTGTTTACAATTATTTCTGTCAAAATTACCGTTACCATAATAACCTTGCTTAGTCAACGTTGGCAGCTTGTAGTTAAAGTTCCCATTTTGATATGAAGGTTTTTTCTAATTTATTTACCCCCTAGGAATAATAGTGTGAAAATAAATAGCCTAAAGCGTGTCGTAAGTGTAGGGCTTTTTATTAAAGACAGAATTATTCAAAAATATGCTAGGATTGCTGCCATCCTACGCCACGAAGTAATGTATGTTTATATTTTATTATATTAGTATAGATATAGATATAGATTAGGTATATTTAATATTTAGCAATGTTACTGTTTAACGCACACGGTTAATACTAGTAATGATTGTTGCCAACAACAACGAACAAACTCCAAGGTTTATTTCAAAAATAAGTAAATCCAAAATTTTCACAGTTAGCAAACATTCATAACATGTACTAGGAGATTATCCCTGATAATATCCTAGGAATGTTTTCTTTGTAAGAAATAACCTGAAGTGTCTTGAAGGAGATATCAAATTCAATATTGCATATACCTAGGTAAGCATGGGCAAGGTCGTTTTAACATTAAAATTATGAATAAGCGAATCTTCTTATTATATTTTTTTGTGTTCAGTTATATTCATAGTCTTAGGTTTTAAATTACTATTAAGATTCTTTAGATTGAAATGCAATATTAAAAGTTATTGATAGGCGACAGAATCGGCAAAAATGTATTTTTTTTATAAAGAAAAAAGCTAACGTTTCCTCTAGGGAATGAGGGAAATGAAGACTTGCTATAAATTACTTTGCATTGCAATAGTCTGAGATGGTTTTTATTTAAAATTTACCTCGTCTTTTTATTACTTTGTTTTTAAATTTCAGACGTTGAAGATTTATGTTTTACTTGTATGTTATAAGCAATCATTTTTATCTTAATATTATAACTGCGAAAGTTTAGAGGAATGGATAGGTGTTTGTTAGAGTTTATAGCCTAAACGGCTGAACATGTATGTAACATGAGAACACATGGACTACTCACTTTTGTTTTTTTTATTCCACTCGGACGTTTTCGTAGACGATGCTAGTAATATTATATTCATAGTATGATCTTCTGATCAGATATAAACATTGTTTACACTTTTTGAATGAAATGGGTACCTTAGAAAATAAGTAAAAATGATAAATTGATATAGGTACATAAACCTCCACGGCACCAGCCAATGTACGGAATTTTGAATTTATAAGTAGTGGCGGAATTTACAAGGTTCATTTGGTTTAAATTTATTTCTACGTCCTCATTATTACGTGTTCCATATTTTGGTAAAAATAATTTACTATGGTAGATGTTATTTGTTTTTCCAAATTAATTTGCCTTCTTTTACATAAATTAATACAGATAAACTGAAATTTGTTAAACTGCTAGGTTGAATGTATGAAGTAACTATCACGTTAAAAGTTTTTACATAAATACATATGTTTATGTCCAGTGAAGGAAGAAAATCAGTTTACGAGTCCAATAGACCGATTTATTATCCCTTTGATGTAGTATGTGATGTGATCAAAAAGTATTGATAGACATAAATATCCGTACACTTTTATAATATTTTCTATGTTAATATTATTCATGAAGTAGTATAAAGCATTGTCAGAAAGTATTAACTAAAAGCTTTCAACTAGACCATAACATAATCAGAAGTAATTACCTAATTGCATTGCAGAGTTTTGCGACACGCGAACGTTGTAGTTCCGAGGTCGTATTCTGTAGAGCTCGCTTTTCATCACGTGTTTTTTTTTAACTTTATATTCATCTGTTTTGTTTGAATTTATTATGTTACTTTTACCCATCTGACAGTACAGTGAATTATTACAAACCGTTGCGGAGGGACTAACACATTTGCCAGGAAACATTCGTAACGTCATCGTCAAACATTTGTATCTAATTTGTGTAGTTATCGGGCTTTAGGTACACCAACAAATCTCATACTATAATAATTTTGTCGATTTTTACGATAGCCCAAGCGTACAGAGAAGTCGTTGAAAAACAGTAAAACCGAAATTTTTATTATTTAAAATTTAAACATAATCAACATTACAAAGGCCTCATACTTTTCCGCTGCTATTATCATCGTTTTCTTTATACTTTCAGTAACAAAGTTCTAGGATTGTCTTCGGGAATTGAAGAAACAGGACAAATTCGCTGGAGTATGGCTTTGTGTCTCTTCGTAGCTTGGCTAATCGTATATCTCTGCCTTTTCAAAGGAGTCCAATCATCAGGCAAGGTATGTCAAAAACAAAATATTTTTGATTTACACATATATGGCATTGAATAGACTAGATTAAGGAATTCATGTTAACTATAGGAATAATCTCATTTTTATTAATTGTGTCGCTTGAATTTGATCCATTGTTTAAAAATTCATTAAATTAATTGCTGTGGCAAGTCGATTACTTAGCGCGTAGCGAGTCATTCATTTATATCTACAAATTAAATTGATATTTCATTTTATAGAGATTCACGATAGTCTGATCATCGTAAAATATGCTTTACAGAGAGCGACATGTGTTTAACTTAATAAAATTAAACACATCCATATGTGTTATTACATATTTTTGTTTTTGCTTTCAGGTCGTCTATTTCACTGCGCTATTTCCGTACGTGGTGCTTGTGATTCTATTCTTTCGCGGTGTGACGTTACCGGGTGCTTCTACTGGCATACTGTTTTATCTGACACCTGATTTCAGCCAGTTGGCTAATGCACAGGTAATAATTAAAACTGTTGAATTAGTACACGGTAGCATAGTACTCTCTGTTTTTTGTACTACTCTTTGTTTGTAAATCTAGGTTTTTTCAAAAGTTTATCTTTATAGGTTTGGGGAGACGCTGCGGTACAAATTTTCTTCGCCTTGAGCCCAGCCTGGGGAGGATTGATTACACTTTCGTCGTATAATAAATTTTCTAACAACTGTTACATGTAAGTACGAGTTTTTTTTTGGCAATTTCCAATCATTCGCAGATAAGATTACTATTTACGATATGTGATGTTTGTAGCGATGCCAGCGTAAAGACTAATTTGTCGAAGCTCTATTCGAATGAATACTTTATTGAAGAGGAGAGTCCCTGTTGTAAACTTCAATATTTTTTTTTTAAATGGGCAATCGGGGTATACATTTGTTCATAGATGTTTTAATATCTTTGTTTTCAGAGACTCGTTGATCGTGGCGGTATCTAACATAGCGACGTCGTTTTTCGCGGGGCTCGTCATCTTCTCTGTGATTGGTTTCCTGGCGCACGAGCTGAACGTAGGCGTGGACCGCGTGGTGGATCAGGGCGCCGGCCTCGCCTTCATTGTGTACCCAGAGGTGGTCACTAGACTGCCAGTCTCCCCACTTTGGTCTATTCTCTTCTTTGTGATGCTATTGGCTCTTGGTCTGGATTCTCAGGTACGGCAAAAAATTCTCAAAGATTCACGATTATAGTTGTTAATTAATTATTGTTAAATATATAGATTTTTAAAGCCAATGTCCGGTGTGATTACTATTATAAAAAAGATTACTAAAACTATTTAAATAACTTCCAGTTCGCTCTCATGGAGACCGTGACAACAGCAATACTTGATCGTTTCCCGAATTTCCGACAGAAGAAAGGATGGGTAGTGTTATCAGTCGCTATATTTGGCTATTTAGGAGGTCTCATTTTCACCACTAATGTAAGCATTGTTTGTTTTATTAAATACTGTTTTGTAATATAATAACTTTTAGATTTCTGTTGTCAAACCAAGTGTAGACATGTTTATTGAATTAGTTGAAAATGGTAAATGGGGTTGAATTTAATTGGATTCATTTTTAAATGTATTTATCTGAAATACCTAATATTGAAGTTTCGAGAACAAATAATGATATAGCTATTGCTTCCAGAGCGGAATGTACTGGCTGCAGCTGATGGACAAGTACGCGGCGAACTGGTCGGTGCTGATCATTGCCATCGGCGAGTGCATCCTGATCGCCTGGATCTACGGCACGGATAAGTTCTGCCGCGACATTCAGAGCATGATCGGACGCCAATCCAAGCTCTGGGTTATCTTCTGGAGCGCCATGTGGCGTATCATCACCCCCGCTGCTCTAGTGGCAAGGACATTCATTTCTGTGAACTATACATTTTAAGATTCTCACTAGAAATCTGTAAACCTGTTTAAAGACGAATTATTATGAAATCTTATTCCATTTAAGTTAATCTTGAACAATCACATGAACGTTGTTTAGTAAGAATTAAGTAAATTATTTAGAAATCTTTCACACTGCATAACTGTTGGTATCAACAACCATTCTACAATTTCAGTTTATATTGGTGTTTAACTGGATTGAATACAAGCCGGCGTCGTACGGACAATACGTATACCCGATGTGGGCGGACGCCGTAGGCTGGACGCTGGGGGTGCTGCCTGTTGTCGTAGTTGTGCTCATGGCCGTCGACCAGATCTGTAGCGGACCTGACGATCTCACAATAATGGAGGTACTTGATAAATATTTTTGATATCCACTCACAAAATTAATTTTATTTACATCAATGAACTACATATATATCATAAAGTGGTCATGATCCTTTAATGTTCTTCGTAGACATGAAGATACATTTGAAGCTGTAAACAAATCCGTGAACGTGTTCGTATGCTGTGAATAGTGATGTATTGGCGATGTTGCAGAAAGCGCGCGTGCTGGCGCGTCCGACGGAGGAGTGGGGCCCGGCGGGCACGGGCTGCGTGCTAAGCGCGCCGGCGACGTGCGCCATGCGCGCCGAGCCCGAGCTGTCGCCGCCCGTGCTCATGCTGCACGGCCGCCCCGTGCTGCGCGAGCGCGGCGCATGACCCCACGCACACCCGCTCATCGCAATGCGGAGGATCGACAATTCTGTAAGTACACTGCTCCGTCGATTTCAATGCCAGTAAAATGTTAGGATTTTAAAATAACAATGTGTTTATGATGCTTTTCAGTCATCTCAAGATGGTATAGAAACTACATCTATAACCAGTTCTGTTGAAAGCGAAATAAGAAGGCCATCTAAAACAAAACGTAGTTCGATAAAAAGGAAAATACCTAATTTCAAAGACGATTCAGATGACACAGTTAATGAACCACTTTTGCAGTCAGAAAACGATGTCAGTGAATTTAAACAAAGTGCCAAATTTGTAAGTTCAAAATCTAAGACTGATTCAACAAACGGGAAATCAGATAATACAAGCATTGGAACTAAAGTAAAAACTTCCCCGACTACTTCTACTTTTTCTGAAAATGTTACTATTAAAGGTGTTACGACAGATATTGAAAGTGCCAGCACATCCGTAACAGCATCTATTCATAACTATATGAACACAAATGTATTTGGTGCCATCGACACTTCCACCTCGAAAACGACAAAAAGTTCATTAATCGTTGAAATCGAAAGTACTAAATCTTCTTATAGTCCTAGTCCTCTAATATTTACAACAGCTAAAATACATACACACAATAAAATAAAGGAGATGGAACCTCTACATGTAACGCCAGTCCCAATTTTATCTACCATAGAAGGCAATGTAATAAAATCTATACCGAGTACAATAGATAGCGGCGAGAAACATTATGACACTGTAAAATCAAAAAGTGAAAGTCAGAAAAAATGTATCCAAGAAAATGAACAAAGCATAATTACAAATGCTTCGAACATCAAGCAACATTCAACAACTGTAAGTCCAAATATAAAAACAACTGTTGTGTCTTCAGTTGTAACAAAACCATTATCGGGACAGAGTACTAAACAAACTTCATTTGATAAGCCTTTAATAGTACAGACTGATTCTAAAATCCCTGTTACTAGTTCCAAAGTTGAAAAAGCAAATTCGACTTCGAGCACCAACACAAAATTGCAAGATAAAAATACTCGAACGGCTACGGCTGATAACACGAAGAAAAACGTGCAGGAAAGAGATTCTGCAGAGCGTTCAAAATTGGAAATTCAAGAAACACCTAGTAAAAAACAAAATGATAAGCAAAGTTTTTTGATGGATGAGAGTCAAAAACAGACTTCAAATGGTGTTACTCCTCAAATACTCTCTTTAAGTGCAAAAAAGGCAGCAATTTTGACATCAAGTAATAATGAAAATACACCAGATAAAGAGAAGGACCCTAAATCTGGAAGTAGTGTTCCTATGAACAAGCAGCTGCAACGACAAAAGAAAACAGTAGACGATACTTGTATCTCCGATGCCAAAAACCGAACTATTGTTTGTGATCCTAAAGTAAACATATCTAAAGAAGTTTCTGCCGGCATACCTGTAGACAAAGCAAAGAGTGCTATTATTAAGCCGACTATGCCAAAAATGACTTCAGATTCACAAAATGCTTTAACGATGCTGCCAACTAAATCTGGTGCTAGTATGTCAGCCAATTATTCAGCAGTATCAGACAAACCTATTTTCGTAAGTTCTGTGCCAAAAGAAACAGCAAATACTACGGACAATATAGAACCCGTGACTTCACTACTACCAGGGAAAGGAAAAAAGGTAGATAAAACTAGTTCATTGATTTCTGAACCAATAGAGAAAAAAAATATTTCGGATAAATCTGATTCTTCAACTTCTGTGCCAAAAGGAAAAGTTACTACTTCTGATAAATCTTTAACTTCTTTAACAGCAGTCAAAGCTAATTCTACGGATAAATCTAAAACTGTAAATAAAACTAGCCCCTTGACTTCTGTGCCTTCAGGGAAAGCCAATAATATTGACAAACCCGGCTCTTTGAATTCGACGTCAACCGGGAAGACAAATACTGCGGATAAATATGTTTCTTCGTCTTCTGTGCCTGTTGTAAAAACAAATCCAATTGACAAACCTAGTTCTTTACCTTCAGCATCAATGACCACAGCGAAGATATCAAATAAACCTGATTCTTTAAGTTTCATGCCAGCTGTAAGTCCTAATACTTCTATAAAACCTGGCCCTGTAGCATCTGCGACATCAGTAAAGCCAAAATCTAAGGAGAAATCTCCATTAATGTCGGCGTCAAAAGGAACGGCAAACGTCACGGCTAAACCTGGTTCTTTGTCCACTGATAAGGCAAATACTGCAGGAAAAATTAGTTCTGGAAAATCTGCGCCAAGTGAACAAACTAATACTGTTATATCCGGATCTAAAATTTCGGTGTCTATTACTAAAAGCAGTAGAAACGACCCAGTAACCACAACTTCTGGACCGCTTATATCTAAATCAGCAAATAATGTAAAGTCGTCTGGAAAGGAATCCGTTGCAGAAGTCAAGAAAGTTTCCGAAAAAACGAAATCTAAAGTTTCACCAACGTTAAAATCAGAAATACCAATTGGACCATCTGAGAGTAAGGCCCACAAAGGTGTCCCCACGTCGGTAACAACTGATATCTCGTCTAACGTCGTCACTACGATAGCTAAAAAAATAGGAAATGAAACAAATGCGACTACTTCAAGTACTGCAACGCCATCAATAAAGGGAAGCACGGTCAGTAATTTGCCATCGTCGTCGACTTCTGCTAAGATTCTAATCGGAAAAACCAAAAATAATGAACCGATGTCTAGCGAAAATAATAAGGATAGTAGAGCTTAACTTTTAGACTTTAGATAATAGGTAATTTTAACTAATTAAGAACTTTTCTTGAGTTTAATGAAATTAGTTGACAATACAGCACTTCAGAATATTTACGCATCGGCAAACGTTCGACTTAGTTCTGTGTGCGAAAATTTCTTCTAAATTATAATTGTTGATCCCTGATTAATAATTGTAGAACTTTAAAGTAGATGTAAATAGCACGTAGGAAAATAAATAATTATCAGCAATTAACATTTTTGTTAATAAAAACTCAATTAAAGTAATATTCTGAATAATCGTTTAAGAATCACTACGATATTAATATAAAAAATGGTTTGCTCAGTAAAATGTGTATAGAATTGATTGAGGAATATTTAATGATGTAATGTATTTTCATTATGTTTTTAAAATCCCCGCATGATTAATTTGCTATAAAATTGCATAATATTTGTATGTATAATCAAATGATCATACACATTAAGGCAAAACCAACGCCTCAATAATACTGAATATTTGAATCCTTTAAAAGAGGTTAGTGGTGCTAAGAAAGACAACAATATTTTTCATAGACAATATTATATTTTCAATTTTTGGATACCATTTAGAGATGAAGTGTACCATCTCACAAGTCAATTGACAATCAATTTATATAATTATTTTAATTTAATTAATAATGATTCAAAATCTCTACCTATTCTATTTGAACTACTGACGTCGAGAGAATATAACATTCAGGGTAGTAAAAAATAGTATGAGATTTATTTAATATATTTATATAATAGATAAGTAGCAACTTGATTTAAGAGTTTTCGGTTAATCTTATTTTACCTTTATTACACGTTAATAATAATTGATAATAGCTTTATTAATATTTTATTCCTAAATACGTAGTCTGTGTTAAACACAATCAATAACTAACATGTTCAAATACTCCATCCGAGATCTGAATCGTCGTCTAAATGTTAAATTATTCCAAATTAATTTATTTATTTAATTAAATAAAGCAAATAATGTTAGCATGTTTGAAAAGTTTCAATTTATTTTATGATTTCAATTTCATGAAATTGAAGAAATGAACACTAACGATCCATACTAAATAAAAATAAAATCAAATATTTATTTTAATACGCTTAGCTTGCATTTATTTTGTATCTAATACTGGTTTGAAATTATAAATCTATTTTATTTTGCTACAATACACTGTGTAAATAAGTAAAAAATAATAAAATTTTATTAAACAAACTTTAATTAGACCTAATCTTACTGTAGGGCAAAGCTCAACTTCTTTAGATGTAATTTTATGTACGTCCACTTTATTAATCCGTCTATTTTTTTTGCAAATAATTGTGTTGACACATAAGGGTTCTTTAAAGCATCTATTGTCAAATTCGGTTTAATTACTTCCTATGCAATTATTAAATTTAACAAAACGAAATCTATAAAGAAGACTTTTCACTTCTTACTTTCTATTTTACTTGTTTTCTAACATTAATCAATAAATAATTTATAATTCATGGAAAGAACTGAATGTGCAAAAAGTAAAAATGGTTGTTTTTTAGTTGTAATAATAGTTAATTTCCCGTAAAATATGAACTTTTTAATATTTGAATTATGTTTGTCTCTAAAATAGTGTTATTTAAAAATTACGTATTTTGGATTATTTTTACAAAACATTTTTCTGAATACATATATTTTCGCCAGTTAAAATAAGCCTGTGTATTTTTAACTAAGTTACATTAATTCATACTAGTAATATAATTCGAACAAATTTTTGACTTGTACAAACTCTGATGCCAAATGTATAGTTACGGGTTTTTAAATCAAAATAATTTCGTTAAACTATAATTTTTTTATTTTATTAAATCCGAAAATATGCTCAACCTTTGTTATGTCTAGATTTTACCGACCACGTAAATGCAGAATGTAAAAACTAAATGTAATATAATTTTGACACAAACATATGTGCAATTAAAAAACACATTGTCTTACGATCCTTAGGGCCTGTCCCACCAACTTGTAAATTGTGTGATAAGTATCTAACGTGTAAAATATGTGATGGAAATATAGGATTGTTGCCTTATCTGACAGTGACGTCATTTTTAAATTAACTGAGCCCCTATCAGCCGGTGGTGGGACAAGCCCTTAATGATATTATAAATACTTGTATACAATCTAATGATCAAATATCACATTTGTCTACATTTAATATGACAAAAGTAACAGACATTTTAAAACTCTGAATAGGTAGAGATGAACATTTCAGTTATCTCACGAGTATACTAATTTATATTTGTTTATAATTTGTATATGTATTCTTTATTTCTAATTCAATGTGTATATGTAGTGGTGTAGACACTTATTACCTTAGATTCTATTATTCATGGATCTGTATCTTTCGCATATCTGTAATTTTAATTGGTCATATATGTCTCTAGTAGTTCTGGATTTCAGAAATAATTGATTAGGCGTATTGGATGATAATTTTTCCGTAGTGAATCTAACTTTAAGGAAGTTCACTAAAATAGTCACTATACATGTACTATCTCAATTTGAACTTTGTAAATGAATGTAGGTACGTAGTACCATATCTATTGTTGTATCAGAATTAGATGTTAGTATTGTCGTTTAGATATTTTACTCAATTTCTAGATATAATTATTGATAAGTGAAATATGATATCCAATTATGTTTTATTATTTTAGATGAATTTATTTTGATAACTATCAAGATTTATCCAGTAATGTTATACCCAATGTTTACAAAAGTAGTATTCTCGATTGTTTTACCTCGTTAGACGCCAAATGATTTAATACGTAAACCGATCTTGTCCGAGCACAAAGATTTTAATGCAACATGTGCTGTAGCGATGAAGGAATGAATACATGAACAACAGAAGTCGCTGATGATTCCTTCAGAAAGAGATACGTATGTATTATGAAAAGCCTAAATAGTTATTGTTGTTAAACTTGATGTATTTTAGATGATTATTGATTAAATCGATGTTACATAGATGTTTATTGTAAATATAGAATGTAATCGAGGTGAGAGCAAGAATGAAGTGTTTTGAATGTTATTAGAAGGCTGTATTTTTGGGTGATATTTTAGAAACGGAAGACATCATATCTTTGATAACATTATTTAAAGACATGATGGATGTCGGGCAAGGATGGTATTGAAATTGTCATTTGAGATGATGTGATAAATTATAAGGATTTTAGTTTTTAGTGTTGTTGTGCTATTAATAAATATGTTCAGATGTGGTTATTGATTGTTTTATTTCACTTTCCCGCTTTCCCCAATAACTTATTCGTATCATGTTTAAGAGAACATCGGTCTATATGGAAAGAGGACATAGATATATATACCTTCTTCTGAAGTTAATAAATAATTAATAGGTTGATTTGATATTGGACCTAAGCCGATCACTTCATATTGGTCAGTATTGTCGCCTGATTTTAATTAACGCTCGGTACAGAATGTTAGATATGTTAAAATTAATCACGATTAAGCGGATAGATCGCATTTGCAATAAACATATTTGTTATCAACATAGTGTAACAAAACTACTATTAGTTAATATGTTTTTTCTGATGGAAAGAATAGGAGTATCGCGGTAACACAAAGCCAAAAGTTATATAAAGGGCTTATTAGTTATTTATTTATTTATAAGAAGCGATACGTAAAATAGAAAACTTGTCGTGTTAACAAGATGTCATTTATTACGTTAACGTAATCGATTACCTTAATTTACCCACTTTCCAATTTTCCGAATATCTTTAAAGCGGCCATGTTAATGATTGAAAGTTATGACATCACTATACGGAAGACCATAGTTTGACTATGTTTGGATGTTTTAAATTGTGTTAATACGTTTCTAAATGAGGGTCGCATCATTATCACAATCCCATGTGATCACTCAGTAATGCACATAGGTCTTCCTCCCTTCTAAGCAGTATGTGGTCCTCCGCTTTACTTTAATCACAATAACAACTCTATCATAATTGTACAATAAATTGTGAATACTTTGAAGACTTTGCTTTGTAGATAATATATCAGGTGTGGAATTCGTCAGAGGGTGGGGGCAGCTGCTCTTACCCTATAGAATCGAGAAATGTGAAATAGATATTAAAACTACTTCAAATAAGAACATCATAATGATAACCTCTACATTATCAGCTGGCGACGCCTATGATAGGTATCGTTATGTTGTCGTATAAAACATTTAGGTTCCAATATTCCGACTTCCCATAGAAAAACCGAAAGAAGAACAGCGTTTAGCTTGTTGACATCATCGAAGGCATTTCAGAATAAATACCATCTTTACTAATCAAGCGTAAGAAAAAATGTAAGTTCGTGTTCTGAGTTTTTAATTTGTGTTTTATTTATTTTTTCGGTGTATCTTAGTATCGATAACAAAAGATGATAATTTACTTTATATTAAATTTTCCGCCTTCCTCTTCTAGTGTATAAATAAAATGAAGTATTGTTTCGGGAACATCCATTTCCTGAAAGGAAAATGTTGGCAAATTGTTTTCCGTTTATTTGTTACACACAAATTACGTTATCGTTAAGTTAATTGCCGTATACTTATTGAATTTGTTTTGTAATTTCTGGGAGTTTACATGAGAATACTTGCCATTCAAATTTTATAAAGTATCAAGTAGTATATTTTGCTTCTAATATTTTTTATATAGCGAGGACTGGTGTAACTACTCATGTTATTCTTATCATTTATCTATTTCTTCTTTGTATGTAATCATAGCTACATAGTCACAATATTACTAAATATTGAATTATGTTGTTTAGATAACGAACCAATTTTACTATCAGGTTACCTATCATATTTACTTCATTTTTCCTAAGTTTTAATTAGCGAAGTTTTGTTTAATAAAAGTGTTAACACTTTATTTAGTTACTCTTTTTTAATTAAAAATAACTGAATCTATTTTACGAAAGGCAAACCTTTATTTCTAAAATGTTTATTAAAGTACATTTTTAAATACTGGGAATAAGCTCCATAATCCATACGTTTACCGAACTTACCGTACGTTTTCATTTCCACGATGTATGGTCGAATTTTTGACATCTATTCGGTCGGGAACAGTTAGCTACACGCCCAACATGACTTATTACCCGCAAATTAAATCAGTAAGCAAAGGCTTTTATCGCTTGTGGTTCGGTACCTTCGTGACGACGAACTTTCTTCTTGCCTCTATTTTATTTTAGCATTCGCGTCGGTCCGTCGCCCGCGGCGGACGTGTGTCGCGCTTTCTGTTTATTCCACCCGCTATCGTCACTGCCGCCATAATCCAACCGTGAATTTGTTTTTGGTACCGTAATATTGTCGTTCACATCGGTGTTAGTTTATGACTACATACCCGACAGAAGTGTAACAGTGTTATTAAATACGTTCAATGCTTCCGTTCGAGTGAAATGACATTTTGATCAACAACGATATAATGTTCAGTTACTCAAATTTTAATGTTGGTGAAATACAACACTAACTTAGTCGGTGAATTGGACTGAAAAGGTTTGTAATGTTTGTCTTAAGCAACTACTTTTTACGATCATGAAAAAATGCTTCTTATTGCTTTGTTATTTTCATCGTTTATGACTTATTATATGACCTTTATTATGAATTGATAAACACTCTAATTGGATAATTAATCTAACAAGCACAGTTCGGACTTTTGTTAAACTATCTATTTTATGTTACCATCTATTTTGGGTAAAGATTATAGGTTTTCTAATGTTTATTTCTCTTATCCATTTGTCTGATACATGTAGATAATTTTGAATGATAAAATGCAACCTTGTCAGCATTAAGACACATCAATATCACTGGTTTGACATTATCAATAATGTTAAGAGAGAACATTAAAATGGAAATACATGTAACTACTATTTAAACAATAACAACTGTACATTAATTAATAAACGTACAAATTTAATGCGAATGTTTCAAAAACGATCTTCATGTTCAGTTATAAGAATACCGGCCAACTATCCCGGTTATTCATAAAATCATCGTAAAATTTAAGATTTTTACTATGAAAAGCGATATGAAGCAATATTATATATATTGCCGTGTTTTCATATTCTAAAAATATGTATATTGTTTGACTAAATGTAATTTATATTGTTTGTTACAAAATTATTGTTATAATTTTTTATGTCTACCTACATCTAAACAGTCATTAAAGCAATTTATTGTGAATTATGTGACTTTGTTGAGCTGATTCTCTAATATCGCTTGCTAGGAATGATTACAGCAGGATGTTTCATCATCATTCGAAATTGAATCGCGGTGTAAATCTATTAAATTGTTTCCTTTGTTATTTATAAGGCAAGAAACAGGCAATAACTAATAAGATTTTAGATTGTGTAGGTTACAATATAATTTAGTAATTCGGTAATTGATTGGATCGTCCTGTTCAACTTACTACACTTAATAGGCACATAAGTATATTAGAATAAGACAGATTCTGGAGGGACATGCTTTTTTGGGATTTCTATGCGTGAAAATTCCGTTGTTACCTTGTTGTCTAAAAGAAGGAAGGACAAAGAAGGATGTAGACGCAAATAAGTTATTTTACGTAGTTAGAAACTATAATGTGTATAGTAGTAAAATACACAGGGGCGTTTACATATCTGTCAGATTCATTTTACAAACCCACGTTACCAATAAAAGACATCAGTAAGAAAGTTGGCAATAATTGAACATAAACGTCGCATAGTCTTAAGAAGGTCGAAAGAAATCGTTTGAAAAAGCTGAAGAAGCCATGAATGGATGGAAAGTGAGCTGACAGACGAGATGTGGTAGTTTCTGTTCACACGCTCCTCGCTACCCGACAGAGATAACTAGCGTGATAATTTATTCATTTTGAAATGAGCGCTCGGTTACGTTTAATCTGCAGATGAGTTACACCACTTACCACTGTCGCCATTGTAAAAATAAATTAAATTTAGATTAGAAATATGCCCTTCGTTAACAATGACATTGTTATTGATACATCATGCGAAGTTATTATGCGTTACTATTTTTTTTTATTTGGCATCCGCTCATTTTTATATATCTATACACTATATTGTTTATACTAAAAGTGATCATATTGTTTCTTTCTTCAGCTCAGATAAAGTTTAAACTTGTCATGCAGATTTGTACACATTAAGAAACACATCGGCTAGCAAACTGAAACCAATTATTTCTTTTACCCAATAGTGTAGGCTAAATTTAAAGATTTCTCTAGTATTTTGCTTCATTTATCTAAATTTTCTCTTATCTCCACGTCTATTTACTGTTGTAGTATATTTCGTTTCTAACATTCGTAAAGGATAAAAACCTCCTCTATCTTGTTTTTATCCGCACATCAAAACGAGTTTCATAATCTGATATTTGTTCCGTTACACGGATTTGGGTTGTTTTTTTGACGCTAAGCGTCTTTGAATTTCTGTGCATACATTCAAACATCATATTTTTTAGTCTATTCGTTCTGCATTTCATTTAATTTTATGAAAATACCAGTAACTATAAAGAAAAAACGCAGCTTCAATTATAGTAACAAATTGGTAATAAATATAATCTATTTTTACTATAATACTATTAGCGGTTTTGATCTAGTCTCATTATAAGTAACAATCATTTATGTGAATTTTACACAAAAAATAATTAACAGGCAATGAAACATAAAAAGTTAAATGGATATTGTACGTTCGAATCGCATGTTTAGGTTACGTATACACTGGGAAATTAAATTATCATATCAATCGAGTGCAACAGGGAAACCAGTCTTCTTTTAGTATAACTTATCTACAAAAAGGGCGAGTTCGGCGTGTTTGTTTTTCTTTAGTGCGGCGACCGGCGAACGAACAATGCCGCCACGCAACTCTTGCCTTTGCCCGACTCGAGATGAGCACGATTGCGCAAGGATGCGCGAATGTAACAAAGCAATTTTCTCATGGTGATTAAGCTTTAGTAAAATCTTTTACTTTTAGATTTGGAAAGTAAAGCATACTTCAGAGACGTTATATCATTTACGTCATAGACTTCACGTCTTTTCTTACAGTTTTTTTAATAGTTGCTTTTTCAATTGTTTTTATTAACAAAACAACAAATGAAACTTGTCCCTCTATAAAATTATTGTTTATAACTTTATTAATGAATTATATTTACAAGGATAGTGATTTTCATCGTTTACGTATCCGGTCACATGAGTTTTCCCAATTATAGAACCTACATAATTTATAAGCAAATCAGGAAAGCCATCATTTATTTACCGTTTGACGAGGTGAGAAAATTCTGTAAGCGATAAAGTATGTAAAATGTTTCTATTATATTTATCCCGTTCGTTGGTGTGGTTTTCTTTCCAACCGCTTACGGTATTCTTGCTAAGTAGGTATGCACTAGCAGGATTCACAATTTGTTGAAGTTAACTTTAATGTTTTCTAAATGTTTCCTATATTCTATTTAGATTCAGATATATCAATATATGTGTTAATTTATATTATAAACTAGCTGCTCCCATGCGACTTCATCCGCCTAAAACATAAAAATTTCATTTTATTGTTCACATTTGTCAAATTATCCATTGCAAATGTGAAAATGATATGACATGATGTCAAACCATGGCAACCTTGCTTCCTTGATGTTGGCAACAACTTATGGTCTCTTTCCCACATTAGGGTTTTTAGCCAAAATATTTACCCCTAAGTTTGATGGCGTCGAAATATATAGCCTAAAGCGTGACGTAAATGTAGGGCTTTTTATTAAAAAAAAAATAATTCGAAAACATACTGTGATTGCTGACATCTTAGGTAACAGAGAAGTGTGTGTTTACGCTTTATTATAATAGTATAGATATAGAGTATCATTTTAGGTTAATACTCAAACATATGTACTTTAAAACTATCGTTTAGTTTAGAAACATTTCCTTGAAGTAAAAGTTACAAGCAGACGTTATTTGCAATCATAGGTCCCTGAGATACATGGCACACGTTGCCATAAACTATATTGCATTGGTTTGCATTACCCAGGTGGTTGAGGCATTTAGGGACACGTATAGTGTAAGTTAGTATCTATCAATAGGAGTCGGAGCGGTGGGTTGGCGGCTCAGAGGTCGAAGGCGGTTAATTGGCGACGAGTCTCAGCCGGTTTGTCCGCCTGTTATTTTACGGCGTTTCTGCCTCAGTCTGACTCACATAGTTCTGACTGCATACCTCTAGGACTTTTACCCCTACAGCTCATTTTACAACACTCCGGCATAGATAGAGGGGAACGAAATACTGCTATGCAAAGGCTTCGACGCTCGCAACGGAAATTATGAATCCCCTCAACTCCCTAAAAGTTTTTGTTTTGTAACCAAGCAATATCGATTGTTGTTATCGTGCGTGTATCGAATGTTTGTAAATTTTAATGTGAACTTTGTTCAATAAACACGCCAATTACGAACACGTTTGCATTTAAGTCTCACAACAGTGACTTAAGAAGTATAACAAAAAATGTAACAATGAGGAAGTATAAGTATACGTAGTGTAGCGTGATTATAAGAATTCGAGCGATTTTGGAAAAGACGTATTTTAGTGGTTAGTAAGCGTCAAGGCCATTGCTCTCAGATAGATGAAGAGGAAAAAAAACAAGGAACAGTTGTTGGCCGGGGCGAGGGCGAGGGGATTCACGGTCGAGCGAGCGCCACCTGCGCGGCGCGGTATCGCACTGCCCGCCGCCCGCTGCCCGCCCGGCGCGGCGTGGCCCGGCCAGGCCTGCCCGCTATGCACCTAGAGAAGCAATGCTATATTTAGCAAGCCCTGTTCTTAGTTTTCCTTAGGCCTTGATGGTACAACTTTTTGTCTACGTTTTAGCAATTTCTTTTCTTATTTCATTCAAGCCTCTTTACGTCGCTATGTAAATAGTCAGCTTTTTCTATGTTATTCAAACAGTTTTGTTTCTTTTCTTTCTCGCCTTATTAAGTTTTGAAAGTTTTTTTTTACTATTTTTTGTTGTTAATTATTGTAATAGGTTGAAATCTTTAGCTTAAAATAGAAATAAAACTTCTAACATCAATGTTTCGATTTCTACACTGTATTTACCTTCCAGGTACAGTCACTTACATTTTTTGACGCCAAAATATGAAAATGTATAGCGATTAGTATCTTTTTACTAAATGTAAAACATACAGAATAAACAGTTAGGTCATTTACATTGTTATACTTTCTCCTATAGAGCTACTGGCAAATGTCATCAGACCAAATTTTGTGTTTGACGCATTACTAGTTTTATTTTTTATTAACACTTGTGTATGTGGTATAATTTAAGATTAAATTAGCACATTATAGAATTTACGTGTGCGAGGGAGAGAATGATCTAATTTTGCGAATTTTACAGTTCGCTAAGATAATAAAAATAGTTATACAGACATCCGATAATCCGATAAATTATGCAATGTCATCCATTCCTTCGTTAGCAGTGCAGTGCATTGAAGAGAGTTAAAAAACACACTATCTATTAGGATACTATAGCCTAAAATGTAAATAAACGGGCAAAGGTTCTACTTTGAACTCTATTATTTCTATTTTGAACTTTAACTAATAATAAAACGGGTATTATTAACTACTTATTATAATTAAAGACCTTGCCACACTATAGTCGAGAAACATCTCCTTGTATCATGTATCTTGTATGCATCATGTATGGATTTTTCCGGTCTAAGCGACGTCTTGTTGCGGTATTTTCCCATTACTTACCTGACGACAGATCACCGGATTCGCCGCGGCATTTGCCACTAAGCGGTGCGTAAAAGATTTATTATATAAATTGTGTTAGCTAGTAGATATAGGCTTAAAGAGATTTATTTCTTACTTACCACAATCAAATATTATTGGTTATTAACGCATTCACTTAGTTTAGTATACTCATATTAAACATAGAGTACGGGACTACCTTTTGTGACCATCAAATGACTCGAGAGACTGAAATTATAGTCATTCAGAAATAGTATGATAATCAAACTCGTGTTAAATTAAGGAAGCGTATCAAAGCGATTTATCCCTTCCTGTATATTAAATTTACACCTATTAAATATAACGAAGTTGACTTTAGTAGTTAAAATGTTAGTGAATCGAAAGTAGGTTTGAATCACAAAAACATCAGTCATTATGTTAATCTGGGAACTCCCAGCTGTGACATAACATTGAAACTAGATTAAAACTATTTAATGTTTTCTTAAACTGTATAATCAGCTTTCTAATTAATCAGTTTTAATTAAATATCTGATGCATATAGAATATATATTAGAAAATTTTATATTGTAATTTATTGCATGTTACATAAAACTGTTCCATATGATTAATTATTAATGTTATTTATTACTATGCAAATAGTTCTCGGATTAGGGTTGAATATTGAGAATGACTTATGTTTATGTATAATTCGATAGTAGAATACATAACTAATGTTATCGCATAATTTTATTTTAAACAATGAAATATGGAGATTTCAATCCTTGAAATGCGTAAAAAATCCACAGATGATGTCCATTAATAAATTGATAACATAAACATACATAAACATAAAAAAACATACGTTTTTTATCTTTCGTAATGTCATAGGTTGAATAAATAAATTATTATATCAACTGTTCAGAAAATAACCTCTTTGTCTGACATGAAGTGTAAATACAGCCAAAGAGGTTGCGTACTGGCCACCGAGACTTTTACTTGGTTTGTTAAAGAAATTATGTAGTAAAAACAGAAGAAAAGGAAGCGTATAACAGTTAGTTCAGTTATTTATTGTAAATATGTAAATAAGTTAAAATAAAGTTGTGGAGGTTTAAATAAATGTTTCGTATTTTTGGCTGCCGCGCTGTCGGTAACAAATTAAACACAACTGCATAAAATTTTCATTGAAATTGTTAGAAGTTGTTGCCGAGATAGCTGCATGTTCGATTGTAACAACATTATTTAGTTGTATCAATAAAATATGTCATAGTCATGGTAATATCTAACAAAAAGCAATAATCAATAATGTTGTCAGGGCGCAAGTTACCGCGCCGGCTGTTACGATGAAACTCAATTTTGTGTCAAGTGTACGTTTTAAGCAAGTCTATCGGAACTTTCACTTTCACGCTTTTTGTCATTTTTTTATCCATATAATCGACTCGACCAATGAACGTAAATGTCTTAAAATAAAATCTTATCCATACGCCTTTTTAATGATTTTATAACGCCGATTTAACACCAAGAATTATTTAAATATAAATACTAATGAAGACAAAATAAATACAAGTCAACGTCCTTTTAGTTTAATTTTGCGGAAATGGTAATATTTGACATATTCATTCGTACATCTTCGTCGATTAGTAGTAAGGAGTAAAAGACATAAACGAGTCATCGTTTTAGAAACGCCAGTCTAAAACTTTGATGTATCAAAAATCGTTAGAAAAGTGAAGGTTTTAACAATTGTTTTTAAACAGTAACTATTTTTTAACATATGTTACAATAACAATGTTATTTTAATTGATAGCTATGATGTTATAGGTCGCGGGTTATTGCACATTCTTATTTGAAACACGTAATCGTTGACATGGAATCTGTCATTACATGTGATGGGTACTATCCCGGGACTGGCTACAGTTAGCATAAGAAACATTAAAGAAGTGCTGCTGTTTTACGGTATTCTAAGTAGTTCCGTTTAGCCAACTCATTTGTGGATAAGTTTTTTTACTACTTTTAAATTATTTTTAAGTTTTCGTATGTATTTAGTACTGGAAAGTCAATCGTTTCTTCTAAACTCACAAATTCTTTCAACATTACTTTAGAGTAGAGGTGTTAGATTATCAAATGTAAATTATTAACACCATTCTCGAAATTTAGATATTACATTAAGACGGCAAAATATCTGGACAGCATTCTCCGGAGACAATTTATGGTGACTATTAGCTCTAACCGCGACTACTAAGCGATAAATAAAGTTGTCCGGACAACTCACTTCAGTTGATTGTAATCTTCGCTTAAAACTATGGCTTCAACTAACAGCAGGGCGAAATGATTTATTGTTACAATAAGATGCCCTGCCTAGTGCAAAAAATTTATAGCTCGAGAGTCTGGACAGTTGCGTCGCGAGGGAACCGGTTAGCCGGCTTTACTATGCAATGCCTCGCAACAGCCGTGAACCAAAGCTTTATCATTAGAACAACTAAGCTAAGGGTAGCTCGTAAGTGAGCAATGCTTTTGTAATAATAAATTAATTTTTAAATTGCATAACAATGTTTTAAAGAAAAGGTGCAATTTTAAATTTCTTGTATTTAATATTATAATGTAATAATTTTCTACGAATTAAGTTTTAAATTATTTGCGTCCTTTATATGTCGCGCTTATTATTATGAATATCTTGACATTTCAGCAATTGATTTGAATGATTTACTTTCATATTTTAAGGTATTCGAAAGGACAATATGTCCTGATACAATATGATATGAAGAATATCACTGTTTTTTATCTTTATATCAGAACAGGTTACATTACATGCGGCGCGTGAAACAATAGTTCAAGGTAAATATAGACTGTAAATTGTTTAGGAATGAAGGTCCGGCGAATCAGCGAGTGTGACGGATATCAGTAACGAAGAGCGGCCGGGAGTTCGCGGCGAGGTCGTTGCTCCTCCGAGGAGTTGCACTCCTGCCCTCGCCTGCCCTTCCCTGCCCTTCCCTGCCGCCACCCCCGTGACACCGTGTCTTTAGACACTTTTGTTCTTCAGACAAATGCCAACTAAAAAATATGGACATACAAAAAGTTGTAAAACACGAACGTTATGATACGAAAATAAACGTATATAGAATTAATATTTTAACCGCGAAAAAAATCTTTCCATCTCACATAAAATCTAAAACCCTAATCGATTTTAAATATTTCTCTGTAATTTCCATATTTTTATGTAATGCTTGTTTTAAGGAATTAATCGATCTATCCTTTAAGTTTAATAAATGGTTAATGCAATTATTGTCTTTGCTTAGGAAATCTTTGTTTAAAGTTTGTGGTTTGCGACCACTAATTTCGCTTTAAAACCTGTTTGGTAGACCGAATTTATTGATACCGCTGTTATTGTTATTTTGACCAAATTCCATACCCTCAAGTATAAAGCACTATTTGAAATAAATTTAGATTTCATATTTACATTAAGAAAATAAAATAATTTATCTTCTGACGCTAACAAACCTTGAACCTGCAATTAAGTGAGTTTTCGTCCATATCATTTAAAACAATGCGGCTGCTTTTTGTGATTCTTTGTTAATTTAATCTGCTTCAAGGGTAAAAAAGTAAAATTGATATTTCTTTTTTTTTTTAAATAAAAAAAAAAAACTTATTCCTATAAGTATGTAATTCTGCTAAACGTGTACTGTATTATTGGAAATAAATGTCAATACAATTGGAAAGGTTCAAAGTAGGTTATAAGGATCCCGTTTTATGGCATTCGGTATGGGCAATCCGAACACAAGTGTACACGACTCCGGCACGTGATTGATGTACACCATGGAAATTTGAATGCAATTGCGGTGACACACATTTTATAACATTCCAACAAGACTTATGATCTGTTACATGAACTAGCAATGTTACACTTGCATTGTAACGTAATACGAGATTTATACGATAAAAGCCTTATCTTTGTAGTCGTTCTATTTAAAATTTAATTTACGAGAGTCCATAATTATAATTTATACATATGTCTGAAATTAAATGATTAAATTATTAGAAATAAAAAAGTGAACAAATTAAATTCCTTAAATTTTTTCATTCATTAAATCTAACATTTAATTCCATGATAAACATATTTTTGGCAATTGCTTAGACGATTACTAAAAGTTTACATGTATTTTTGTAATTGCAAAACAATACAAGGTAAACATCTTGGACGTAAATATAATATATTTTATGACAAACGATTGTAACAATCTTTATAGGTTAAAAGGTTCATGAAATTCGCATCTATAGTTATTGCTCCACAAAGGAAGCACACAAAGTGTTAGTAAGGCTTCGTATTTTTAGGTCAATTCCGGATGATGAGTATTTCCTCTTTGCTTTCCGTTAACTATGATCCGATTGTCCATTGTATAGATAATAGCTTCGCTTAATGTTGTCGCTTACACCTGTTGTAGTGATAGTATCACATGTAATTTAGAAATTGATGAATAAGGTTTCTCTAATTTAGCTTCCATGCGTTTGAGACAAGAGCAACATACTTTAGGTAACTTTTAAGTTTTCAATAGAATTTTTTTTGCCAATTTTTTTTTTTGAATTTTGCCAATAACATTTTTTTAATGTTCCCTATTTAAATAGTATGTATGTATGTATTACATATGTATTGTTAACAATACATATGTAATGTATTGTTAACAATACATATGTAATACATAGATATAAGTTATATGATAGCATATAAAAGACATTACTAGTGATTGTTGCTAATCACTTTATGTACCAAAGTCGGCGAGAAGTGAATCATTTATGTAATTGAGATTGCTTCGGCCATCATCTAACTTATCTTAAATGCTTATGTAAAGTACAATCATCTAATTACCATATCTTATCTGTCCATTAGTAAATGGCATGTTATTTGACTACGTGTTCCAGTATAGCATCCTCATAAGTGTCTAGTCATCGTATATTACTCTTAAGTCTAGTCTTTTCATGACTGTCAGGTTTATGACGCACTGTTATGACACTAGATATATATAATGACGTAATTTGCACACATGCGTACACATACTGCGTTGGCAAATAATAATGAGTGTTGCATTTTTGCCTTCAAATGTGAATTGCGATGTACGTAACTCAACAAATGTCCCGTGTGAAAATCTTGGAGACGTACTCGTACTCATAGCTTATATAAAATATCTAATATATATTTATTTATTATGTTGCTTGTAGTGAGGCACTTCTGGCCTCAAATTTTAGTATCAAACAAATAAATGGCACGTAGTTCCAAAGTTCAACTTTGTTTCCCTACAATTCGTTATTTTAATTTAGTTTTATGGTAACTAGAGAATGATGACATTTATAATAGCTAGAAATTAGTTTCCTAATCAAATATCTCGCATTTGCAAAGATTTAAATGGTCAAAATAAGCAATCTTCAACTCGCATGGTAAAAAGTCATTATTATTGTTCAGTTTAACTCGAGAAAAGATTGTTTTATTTATTTATTGTCTTGAGTGTATTTGTAAAGGTTTTTTAACTAATTAGCTGTTGTATTTTAGCTGCACGATGTATTCGACGTCCACGGCGTCGACAACCACGTCGGGTTCACGCGGCGAGCCTGCGGTTGGCCCGGTGGAACGGCGCGTGCGCGTCGTGCGCTTGCTGCGGCCGCGCCGCGCCGCACCCGCGTTTGGCTTTGCACTGCGCGGCGGCCGCGAATACGCTACCGGATTCTTCGTATCCAAAGTTGATATAAACTCCGAAGCACATCTGCAAGGATTAAAGGTTAGTTACATTACAAATCTAAATAACTATTTATAACTTAATTTGCATAATAACAGCAAGAACGAATCGTTTTAGTTGGTTCAGTTGTCAAGTTATTGAAAGCAGTTTGGTCTTTGAATTTTAAATTGATAATTTAAAAGCTAACAATTTACTGTATAGGTGATACATGTTTTAATGTACGATTGAAAACAATCAATCTATGAATGTAGTTAGCACAGTTGTTGTTCTAAGTTCCTACCGATTTTTTTCGCAGCCGGATTCAATAGAGCATTATCTCATTGTCTTCTGTCTTTGTACGCACTTGGCCAAGAGAGAAAATTGATTCAACACCACGCGACATGTGAAGCGTTGTGCAATTTCTCACGTTCGAGTCCCAGTGCTGGGCCAACGTAAACGCGTCGAACAATTAACTCAGTGGGCTAGTTTGCCGGCTTCACATTTGCTCGGTTCCGAGGCTGAATTGTCGCAAGACGCATACCACTCTTGTTAATGTTTTTTGTCGCTCACGTAACACTGTTGTTTTCTTTGGTATAGAGGGCTATCCAATCCCTAACTCGAAGTTTTTCTTTTGCTTTAATATTATTCTTGAGAGTGTCCAAAAATTTTATAGCAACCTGTCAAAGTAAGTATGTTTTATGTCCCTAATTTGTTACTAAAAAAAATTGTACACAATTAAGTATTGACAAGTAACGGTTAGGGTTATTATGGCTCCAGTGACGATAAAAATCCCGAATAAAACCAGTTAAATATTAAAAATGTCTTTTTAAACAAACAAGTTTTTATCATTTTAAATTTGTGGGAACCCTAAAAACCCAACGTCAGGTACGTCCGTTTGTATGATCGCTTTATTTTCGCAATAATTTGGGTCAAATTTCTCATTTACGATTTGGAGTATTGTTAATTGTAATACACACCGGCTTACGTAAGATACGTCTCAGTACATGGGTGTAAGCGTAATCATTATTTGTCAATTAATCATAACATTTATTCGACATCGAGTAACATTGCATTAAGAGAAATCATTTTGTTCGTTGAGTAACTGCAGCTATTAGTTTTCTATTGTTAAACGTTTAGATTAATATACATTCTGACTTTGTTTGAACCGTGAATCTAGAAAAAAAACTCAAACATCAAAGTAGAATTAGAAGACGTTTAAACTCTCTACATTGAATTGATTTTAAGATACCAAAAGCAACGACAGATAAAATTCAAAACGCAGATTTGCATTACTTTATCGCTGATTGGAAAGAAAAATACGTGGAAGTATATTTCAAAGGCTGCCGATATTAAAATTTTAATTCGCATAAATGAATTCCGCAATCAAGTTACAATAAGACAGTTATAATTACAGCAGTAAACACAATAATTCAAATTCGCTGCGGCGTAGTTTAATTTTCGCATAATTACTTCCTAACAATGAAGTTACGAAAATTCATGAGTACATCCGTTATTCTGGCGGCACAATAAGTTGTTCGGCTTTTACAAGAAATCTTGGGAAGTTGGATACTAAAATATATAAACACACCAAAAGTAAAAAGCTTAGAAATCACTGAGCGGCGGTCGTAGAATGTTTTAAAATATAATCACCTAGAAGCTCGTCAATTTTTTAACTATTTTTTGGTGATTTCAAATTCAAATCGTAGAACCTATAGAGCAACGTTTTAAATTTATATCCGTAATATTTACACGAGTCTATTGACTTTATATCCGGTGTTTTTGTATAAAATTATAAATGTCAACAGTAAATAAGCCGCAATTACTTAAGAAAACGGAAACTAAAACACGACTTTAATGCGTGTCGGGTGAAATTTTCTGCGCCGTAGGAGAAATGATTTGAAGAAAGAAAATACCATGTCTCCCGCGAAAACGACGGTAAGTACAGGAAGAAGGCAAGTTGTGTGCAATTATACGACAATTTAGAAATAGCTCAGCCAGCATTGAGACTGCGTGAGTCAGTGTATCTGCGTTGGTCAGCGTCAAACGCCCACTTTCTATACCGTGTGAGCCTCTGTGTTAAATCTTGTGTAATATTTGCTAAAATAGAAAAGCGTTACAATCCTGTGCCATGGTCCGAAGACCAATTTTGAGTTGTTTGTTTACGATAAGCAGTACGAAATCAATACTTTAATTATTATATTCTTGTTGTTTTAATCCCAAAAGTCTATGGATTTTTCAAGACAAAACACATACAGACGAATTGAGAACTGTCTCATTTTGGAAGTCAGTTAAAATACAGAGTTTGTAGATTTACATATGATTTCGTCGGTATTTTATTGAGCTATTGATAAATTCGTATCTAATGCATTCGTAACGCTGTCTTATTTTCCAGTTCGACTTTAAAAATCACTTTTACTTTTAGGTTATAATAATGTCTAGCACTACAACGAAAATTCCAGTTTAAACGAGACACAACACAGTAATGACCGATAGTTGTATAAAATATACAAATTATATTTATTCTTAGGTCAGTGTGCCAACGGCCAGCATTCTACCGGATATTTCTTTCTGCTTATGCATGATATATCCACATTTTTTTAGATTTATAAACATCAAAAAAAATAGAAAGAGGTAAATTATTTTATTCTTATGTAGCTTTTTTCTTATTTCCTCAATTCACAAATCTTACTGGCCAGTGATTTTTGTAATATTCGATTGTAATCAGCAACCATTCCGTTTTAAAAAAAGAATAAATAGTAATACGGTTATACAGTTGGGCAAGTATTGTTAGGAAACAAGAGAGATGGTGGGTATTGGTGTTCAGTGTTTATTGCATCGGTTGCGAGCAATCCAACCGGTTTATTTGCTAACGCTATGAAGATCTGACAGCAAATGCTTCAAGCTCAAAATGTCTTGAAAACATTACATCATCAGTCTAACACATAAATTACTGCACTTAAAAAGAAAACTAATTCTAATATGGTTATAAGAAGCTATTTCTCCTTGAGTTTTACATTCGCAGATGGTCGATCGGGTGTATAGGTTATGCAGCACCTAATCCTAATTGAAACCAGTTTCTGAATAAGGCTATGGAACGCAGAAATCATTAATGGCTCTGTAAGGGACATTACAAGAATTAACGTGGTTTTCATAATTATAGAATCAGCAACAAAGAAATGACATCTTTTTTTCACTTTTGCTGCACTTAAAACATTGTAACATTGTTTCGCATTGTGATTTTTTTTAATTATAAATATTAGTAGATTTTTGGTTATTTACTAACATTTACTTTAAACACTCACACTAAGCTCTAGGCTTGTGCTAGTTCACTAGGTTCACAATAATAGTCGAACTGTGGGATTCGAACCCTTTACCGCAAGTTCGGTAGTCCGTCTTCCAAATCCAAACCATTAAGTTATTGGCGGTTAATTTTCATAAACAAATTTATAATTTTGTATCAGTAATTAACTTAATTTACACATAATAAAAAAAACGTTTTTTCTTAGCATATTATTCTTTCTAGCGTATTCTAACTTCAAAAAACAATATCGACGGATTATTAATAACGTCTAGTCTTTTTATGAAGACACCAGACGTCAAACAAACCACACAGCTGGTACAATAAAGCGGGCTTTATCACTCACTGAGTCATCGATAAGGTGTTAACATTTGAACACTTCGTGAGCACAAATGAACCACTTGACAATGAATTTTACAAGTTGTGTTGACATAATATAGTTTGTTAATTTATTACTTTACGTAGATTCGGAGATTCTTTTTTAGCATTTAATTAAAAATTACAGCCCTCTGTAAGCCAATATAAAAGTAATCTCTGATACAACATTTGTAGTAGTAGAAATAACGCATCAACTTTTTTAAATTGTTGAAGCTTATTAAAACTGCTTAGTTGTTGAGATAACATTTTTATCAATAGGTTAACCTAAGCCGATAATGAAAGAAAGGCTTTCATTCATTGCAAATTCTTTCATTTCTAGTCAGTGAATAGGATTTGATTGACGCGTGTTTAATAACATGTTTACCCGTTCCGTTTAGAATTGTCATATGAATGATTTTTTATCTAGCTATTTTCGCGCATGACCATAAATCACATTGTAAAGAATGTACAGTAAGTTTTTTTATATAAGATAAGGTGGCAAACGAGCGTACCGCCACCTGAATCCGCCGAAATGGCGAAGCGACCGCTGCCCTAAGACATCCGCGATGCGTTGCCAACCCTTAATCGACTGAGGAGGAGACGCACATATAGAGGATATTTCCCCATCCTATGCGTCTCCACCGCCGTCAAATACACATTCCCTTCCCATCCTTTCTCATAAAAAGAGTAGGAAGGAAAAGGGACAAAAGTTGTACCTCCGGACCACAGTCATCCAACGAAACGCGGAATTTCTCCTACTTTACGCCTGTCTTCTGTGTGGTCGTGGTATTGCATCGGACAAGCCCACCCATTTGTGCGAAGATATTAAAACGGGCTCTACCACTGTTTCAGGTGTCAAAAGATCGATTTGTGCATTCAAAATATTTTCATTTCTTTAAATTCCTTTTAAAAAATGAGATAAAAGACGTTATATACGTAGTATGTTGAAGCAGTTAAAAACTGACACGGATATTGTATTAATGAGCTAACGTCGCTGCACTAATCGATTTAAATGCGGTCGGTGCGGTTTTCTCGAACCAAATTCGATCGAAATAACATCGCTTCTCACAACTGTTATAAATTCACTGTCAATTATCCAAGCCTGGGGCGTACATAAATTGTATTCTGTGTTTGTACTGATAACGGTATAAAATGAAGTTATTGGTGCAGGTATAATGAAATCGATTATAAATGTCATGTTAAACCTTGTTGAAACATCTTGTGAACCCCTAAATCCAAAATATACGAATATTTATTTGTCATGTCTTATTTCAGTGTTACGTAATGTAGACCTACTAAAAAGAAGACTAGTCTCGGCTAAGAACTGTCTAACATATAAATAAGTTTAAAGTATCGTTAAATAAATTTTAATTTAGCTTTAAAAAAAAGTAGCCTCGATATGAAGAACGTTCCTTTGGTAAAGTACCGACGTATAATAATATGCCCGCCCTTCATTAATCAAGAATTCGTAATCCATCGAGTCTCCCGCGTCGAGATAAAAAAAACAAGGAGGTGGATCGAAAGTCTGATCGAAAGTTGCCAGCTATGTGGGCCACGACTGTCCGGCTTGGCCGAACGAGAAGAAAGTGCTCCTCTCTCGTCACAAGCCAACGCGTCACCACCTCGCGTGGGGCTCTGACGTCACCCTTCATTCATCAACCCAATCGCGATGAAACGATCACATCACTAAAACTCGAATCTAATCGCACGCGATGCCTACGTCACGTTAGTAAATAACTTCAAGTATACTGGTTCTATAATAAACATATAGTAAATGCTATGTATTTTACAAAAAATTTGATGCCGGTTAGCTAATTATATGGAAATTTAAAACATCACTTAATTATTATCAGAAATTATTATTTGCATTGAGATCACGTTCTTGTTAAATTTCACACGTCGTTTGTCGCCGTTTAGTGTTAACCCAGTTGTTTATATTCCGACACTCTCGTGTCATACACTTTCTGAATATAAACATGTTTACTTAAACACTAATGTTTGACTTTATATGTTGAAAATTCACTTAACTCCAGCTCAGCTCCAGCTTAGCTCTCTAACTCCACAAATTTGTTATTGGTTACTAAGGGACAAGGTTATTCATACCATTACACTAAAAGAGATTACTTAAAGTTCAAAGTAAGCTTTGCGGCAGTATAGGTTCTTATTGTTATTAGATATTTGTATCCTTAGGTTATTCTATTTTTCAACCACTGACACTGCAGGGTTTCGTACGTAAGGTCACGTACGACCAGAACTCTCCAGTGTGGCGGCTTAGAACCTAAACAACTGAAGCGATTTTGATGTATCATATAATCATTTTTATTTTATGAAGCGTTAGTAAGTTTGATTGATGTTTTAAAAGCCACAACCAGGTATTGTATTTAGGGTCTGTCCCACCACCGGCTGATAGATGCTCAGATGGCTTAAATAAATACGTCACTGCCAGATAAGGGAACAAAATCCGATATTTCCATCACATATTTTGCACGTTGGATTTTTATCTGACAATTTATAATTTGGTAGGACAGGCTCTAAGTACTTTTTTCATTTTCGTATTTCATGTATGTTCTTGCGTGTTCCAGGTGGGCGATCAAATAGTGAGTGTGAATGGATACCGGGTGGAGGACGCGGTGCACTCGGAGCTCGCGCACTACCTCACCTCTCAGTCCCGGCTCAAGATTAAAGTGCGACGTAAGTTATCTATATTATTAAACCATTATTTCACTAATGGTCGGTTTCCCATCTACATTAAACCATTCGATACTGTTTTTGGTTCGATAACTTCATAAAATGCGTTTCCGACTAAGTAACTAAAGTTTTTCTCAGTTGAATCTTAGGTCAACCTAAAACTAATGAGTCATTCGGTAATGATAAAGTAAATGGAAACTTCAGCGAAGCAGTATAAGCGAGTTGAACTGCGTTAAACCGCCATTTTGTATTTCAACCGCGCTAATAGAAAAAGAAATCGGAAGTTTGCCTTTAAGTTACGTACATTATACCGACTCTTGTCAATTTTAAGTCATATAAGAGCATTTGCAGATTTAATCTAAGGATTATTATTGTCACTGTTTGTGAAACGAACAGCTAAGAAATCAACACTTACAATATAATTGCAGACGCATACAGCAAGACGGTAGAATGGGTTTGGAATGTTTTATGTCTGCGTTTACAAGTGCGTTATTGTTTGTTATCCGATTTAACCGATCGTTGATCCCACAACAACGCAACTCATATTGACCGTCTGAATCTAGTGACGTAATTGTTTGATCAACTTTTGAATTCACTGATCTATTTTCATACAATAACAATCTTAACTTAAGGTTGTAACCCTGAAAGGTAAACGGTGACTATGATCTTCAAATTGACGCGATCCTGACAAACCTCTTTCGCTTCTTTTACTTTCATATATCTACACACATGCACGTCAGTTTCGAGTGGTCTTGATACCATCCTTCTTAAATATTTTATCAATCTATATCTATACTAATATAAAGAGAAAAGATTTGTATTTTTGTATGTATCGAAATAACTCAAAAACTATGTGGCTGATTTAGAAAATTGTTTTACCGTTTAAAGGTAATTTATCTGTGAGTAATATAGGCAATTTTTTTTTAATTTAACAACTAGTCTAAAGTCCGTTGGGATAGCCCCGACTAACACTGCCACTCAATGTCGCCTTTTTTAATCTTCTTGTTGTAAAACATAACTTCTTTAATAATATATGTAACATTAGTTTCTTTGTTTCAGACGTGGGCATGATTCCGGTCAAAGAGTGAGTACAAGTTTTGAGAAGATCACGTTTTAGTGTTATAAATGAGCAACACGACAGCACATCCGCTGCGCTCCCGGTTTTTAGTTATAATTGAAAACGTGTTTGTGAACATCGCTACAGGTTCCTTTAATTTATGAGAATGATCCACAGTCACGCAACTTCACGATGTTTATAATACATCAACACCAAAACAGGCATTAGTTTTTAGTGTAGCAAGTAACCCGTTACACACAAGTTTCATACACGGTAAGGAAAATAAATATATTGAACACATATTTTAATAATAAACAATAAGATTTTCCCACAACAAACTTGTGACGATCACACATACTGATAACTTCTTCGAATTAAAGGTGATTTTCACTGCTACCATCTTAAATTCTTTATTTGCGTCATATCCAAAATCAATTTGTAAATCAAATTCTCTAGAATACTACACCAAATATTTACATTAATTACCACGCGCTTGCAAATATTTTGTATAACATACATTGCTTATTGAAGTCTGAAATAGCAATGTATAAAACAAAACATAAACTATACGCCATTCAACACACCGGCTTTGTTTATATTGTGACCGTACAATGCTGTTTTGATAACAATTTGTGTTGCTATATAGCGTTCTTGTGAATCCAACGCTTGATCACTTCTCAAGGAAGCAAAAAATAAATAAACAACCAATAAACAACTTTGTGGTTGTTATGGTCTTTTTAATAGACAGATTTTAACAAGGAACCATGTAGCAGTTGCCAAATATGTAATTCGTTCTATCAAGAGTCAATATAAAAGGTGGTTTGTCTTGACATGTTAAGAAAGTCCAATCAACCAACATTGCGCTTTGCTTCGATTCAACTTATGAGACCATTGACGATGATTTCTGTTTACATTTTGTTTGTCATAGGAAGGATCACGAGCCGCTATCTTGGCAGTTCGTGTCGGAGCGTGGTTCGCTGTCATCAGCCGCGTCGTCGTCACCCACACTGTGCGACCTCGCCGACCGCCTTGCTGACATGCGTCTCTCAATACTGGTACCACCGCGCGCTAAGCTCGGCTGCGGGTAATTATGAATTATTTTAATCATGGACTGGCTTATTATTTAATTATTTCATCAGAAAACTGGAATTGGACAGAGATTCATATCCAGCCTGTTAATAAATAATTAAAAACGCGAGATCACAACTTTAGTTTTACCACAGATAGTAAGATTCTACTATCGAACCTCGACTAAAGTAAAATACTTACACGCCTGATTATTTTAAATAGCAACTGTT
Source organism: Papilio polytes (assembly GCF_000836215.1). Classification (NCBI taxonomy): domain Eukaryota; kingdom Metazoa; phylum Arthropoda; class Insecta; order Lepidoptera; family Papilionidae; genus Papilio; species Papilio polytes. The sequence goes on from NW_013525157.1 coordinate 4,382,528, forward strand.
TTAGTTTCAATACATTAAAATGAGTTAAATCACTACCAGAGATAGGTATTTTGAGTACGGTAAAAAAAATCCACGTATGTACTTGTCTGATTCTTTTGTGCACCGGGACAATAAGTGTTCAATCCGACATTACTATGGATGCCTGGGATAGCATACAGTTTGCTGGCTTAGTACTACTGTTAACCTATAACTTCATATGTCGTTATTGATATATGAAAAACATAGCTAAAACGCGTTTAAAAGCTGTTTCGTTTCATGCAAAGTACCTTAAAAGTAAAAAAAAATCGCGGTAAACCCTAATCCTAATAATTGTAGGGCTGTTAATTAATTTCTGTGTCCTAAAATATCTTGTTATTTTCTAGTATATGCAAGGGTCCCGACTGGAAGCCTGGTATCTTCGTTCAGTTCGTAAGGGAAGGTGGTATAGCGCGAGAAGCAGGTTTGCGGCCCGGTGATCAAATTTTGTCCTGCAACGGTCAAGATTTCGCCAACATCTCCTTCAATGAGGTACATATTATTCACAGTTTAACATTTTAATTTAATAAGACCCTAAACGAACAGTTCTCTTAGTGCTGAAGTATCTACTATTTAGGTAATTCTTTAGCAAATAAAATCCAGAATCAATTAACCGACCACTATATCTTTTATCAACTTAAACACTTGTTACTTTAGAGCTATACTAACTGAAACCTACTTAAAACTTAGATAAAATTTCTGTCATAGGCGATATCAGCAATGAAAGTGAGCGGTCGTCTGGAGTTGGTGATCCGCGAGGGCGCGGGCACGGAGCTGGTGTCTCCGGAGAGCTCGGGCTACAACAGCTCGGCGTCCTCTGCGG
>NW_013525157.1:4383699-4432241 GCF_000836215.1 Papilio polytes
AATTGGCTGCGAATCATGCGACAATTGCACAACAGTAGTGTGATAGTTTAATCAAAGGTGTGCGCCTGCACTTATATGGTAATTTTTAAAGCATTGGAATTTTAAAGGTAGGAAACTTTCCCCTATCATGAAAGAACATGAAATTGATTAACGATAACTACCGTAATTATTTGGGGAACTTACGTAGTAGCAGTCTCTTACTTAATTACTTGTTTCATATTTTAAGCATTATGATTATAGTACAGCTTTCTTTCAGATTAACCATGAACCGAATTAAAAGAAGAACATGGGACAGTCTAGACTTCAAATGGAAGAACGACGATACGCACAACTTCGACGCACCTTCTGACATAGAGCCTGACTATGATAGCCCAAGTATACCGAACAACCCGCACACGTACGAAAAGAAGACGCACATGCGAAAAAACAAAACAGAATTCGAACCATCGCGAATGACGAGTCCTCTTAATCGAACTATTATAAATTTAACGGAAGATGGCGCCACGATCCAGTGTAGTTATGACAACAACCAAACAGCAAGGAAGAATGTGTTCACGAATGAAACGAATAGAGATAAAGAAAAGAAGACGATTGTGGTGGAGGTGCACCACGTGGCGCCCGCGGCCTGCGCCAACACGCACTGCAACTTCCCCCCGCCCATGAAGAAAGACATCAATTCTGACACTACAAGTATATCAAGCACGGCGACCTTATCTAGCGCTATCGCCGAGGAAATACAAAGGCGGAAAATGGTAAATGTTTCTATAATTACCATTATAAACTTATTTAAAGTACATAATACGTACTTAGGTTATGTTCAAATATTAATTAGTAATTTTCCTTATACGCAACTCGATAGTCTTGAACGCATTTGAATAAGGTAAACAAGGTATATCAAGTCTGCATAAATCAAAATTCAAATAAGCTTCTTTACCATACCTAATTGAGAACCATGTTGATATTGAACTTATCTAAGTTTACATTTTTTATTGTTACAATCTTTCATAGTTTCAAACCGTAAGCATAATTGACACTACTCCTGCTTGCTCGATAAAACAAATACAATAATAATTTTAAAGTAGGGATAAAATCTCACACAATATTTTATGCATCAAAATAACCATATTATTTTTACAGAACAAGAAAACTCCTGTTGAAATTCCGCCAGTTTTAAACCCAGTTAAGAAACCGACCGCACCGAAGCCCGTTGACGATAAGAAGAAACAACATGACGCGTTGATGGACGAATTCAAGAAAGTCCATAGAAAAATGTTCGCAAACCAAGATGAGAGTGAAGCGGCACTAACCGATTGTACGGATGGCGTGGTAAGTAATCTTAAAAATATTTTTTTTAACGTAGTTGGTTATGTAGGAATCAGATTTAATTCGTCGTTGTGAATTAATATAAATAATAATTATAATTAAACTAGCTTTCGCTCTCGACTCCGTCTGCGTGGAATATAAAGAAAAAACAAAACTATGGCAAGTAGTCCACTTGACCTTCCAAAGTATTCTCTACATACACAAATTTTATCGAGAACTGTTCTGCAGTTTAGGTTACAAACTCTAACAAACATCCATCTACATTAATTAAGTATACTCTAATGCAATGAACACTTTTTACTTGAAGCAATATTAAAGTTTTGGCATCTTCTGATATCTTCTTTCATAGGCAACGCATCTGCCATTGCGGATGTCTATGGGTTACGGTCGCTTTGATAGTTTAGCTGGCAGTATGCTTGTTTGCTATCTTATAGACATCAATTTTAATCGTTGTTGCTCCTATGTTTGTTGTTATGCGTTTCAAAATTTCAAAATTCATTTTCAAATATTTCATTTTAACTTATATACACGCCTTTCACTGTTACTAAGAAATATTAAAAGTGTACTATTGTTCTTTTATTGCAAAACTTAAACGCGGTAGTTGCCATTGTGTGCCATTTCAATTAAGTAATAGTGCATAAAATTATGAACTGTCGTTACGAAAAGTGGTATAACATTGTACTAATTTAACGTTACTACATTTTTTTCTAATACTGTTATGCAGTTGTTCCGTTGTATAGCCGCACTAGGCACTATGATTTTTGCGTTGCTCAGATTACAAAACATGGCAACTTGATTGTTTGGTACCTAGAATACATATGATTTATGTAAGTCAAGTTTAGTGGAAATACGAGTTAATGTCATCAACTATGAAATACTTTAACGTACTCCTTAGCGAAGCAAAGATTATGAGGAGAATTCATCTTAAAGACATTTAGTTATACCAAAAATACTAATTTAATATACTTTATTTACAAAAGTAATAAAATAGTAGGAGTCGAAGCTCTTGGAGACCTTGGTTTTAGATTTTATAGATATTTAGACAACGCAAACTTACCGCTCGATTACCTCGTTATCCGGATATAATGATAGCCTCTTCTAGGACAAGGAATTGAGCAAGAAAATAAAATACATTTTAACATAAAATTAAATCTTGGAGAAATAAACATTATTATTTCAAGACATAGAAAAACTGATGATACCTCAAGGTGAACAGAAATAAAAATTATTGCCATTATAATTGGTTCCAGATCCAATAGACTAGTTAATGAAATTTAGTGACTTAGATGAAAGCGAAATCTATTGACTAGATTTAATTCTTGCCTAGAAAATATATAAATAAACAATTTTTACACAACTTAATCATGTTATTTTACGTTTGCTAAATATATACTCGGGTTGTTTAGAAATTAAATCGAATGGAATCTAAATAATTACAGTTACTGACCGTAAAGAGTTGCTATACCTACTGTTTAAATACAAACTGATAAAGCACTTTCGCATAGTTTAAACTTAATATTTCATGAGCGCAGATTTCCTAACGCAATATGAAATTAAAATTATGTTCTCCGGTGCAATGTCAATACGCTGATTTGGTATGGCGAGATTTATCCAATCGTTCTTGATCTAAAACATTAGATAATTGAATGATTTCACTCCACTATATTTAGGAAAATACACTAGATGACGAAGAAATTTTAGAGCTCTATGTTTCTAAAGTGACTATAAAAAGTTAGACAAAGATGCACTATTTTTTTCCCGCCGTAAATCGAGATAAAAACATATATACCCTGATTGTTTTAAATATTACACTCAATGTGGTACAGTATGTTACTCGCATTATCTTAATGAGATACCATTAATGAAAATATAGCCATAGAAACTTGACGAGTTAATTGCTTGGTATTTCGTGTTACGCATGTTTCTTATTATCTGCAGTTTAAACTGTATTTACTCCAACCCTTTTAAACGTCACGTAATAACTTACGTCGATGGTTGCAATTTTTTCCATGAGCTTGTTACTTCATAAGGAACAGGTGGCATTACGGCATTAAAGCAACTGATTGTTTTTAAATGTTAAAATTAAAGAAATACGTTACAATTGTTATTTTTTGTGGAATTAAAAAATCACTATTAATGTTATATAAAAAGATTTACTGTTAAAAAAATAATAGCCAAGAAGTAATGACCATCTATATTGAAGTTTGGTTAACAACAGAAAACCAGGTCGAGCCGTTTAAATCAAATTATTATAATGATTATGAAACGTGATTTGTTACAAGAAACCAGTATTGTGTTTTTCGTCTTGTTTTATTAGTTAAATATCAAATCAATTGGTCAAAGATATAAAAAATGTTAGTGTTAATAAAACAATGGCGGGCATTTTCTCTCGATTTCCCTCAAGTACACGGTCAATTTAATAATATCGATAGTCGATAAAACAATTCAATATTATCTTATTTTAATAATAAAGAGAGCCTCCACCTTTTTCTATCGACATTTTTTGTATTGAGAATTCTTTGTAAATCACTATAGTTGGGAAATATTTATTAACTTTCTGGGTTCCTCTTAATAACATTCTATATATTTCTTTTTAAATGCAGTACATGGTTATTGAAAAAAAAACATTAAAACATGAATCTCGATACTAATCGCTTAAATTTAATGTTATGCAAGTCGAATCAAGCGAGCATGAGGGCAATGCGATCTGAGGTTCTGAGGCGTGTTTATTCCAAGAATTAAGGTTCCGATTATATTTTGGAATTTCGCGAAGGCCTTGTAAAGTTCAGCCGGCGCCCTGTTGTGAGATTGCTTTCTTTTTAAGCGCCGCTGGGATATATATAACTTTTGTACGAACTGATAATTTCGTAAATTTAAAAGATATGAGAAAATATTAAGCCGTCATATATAGCTTTTAATAGTAACTACAGTTTAGGTGCAATATACTTAACTATCAATAACATGGAATTTGTCAGTCTTCGTTGAAACTAATTTTTTGATGAAGATTCAGATTTTCTCGAGAAATAAACCTGTATTACGTGATAAATTTAAAAGCATAAAGCTTGTAAATAAAATGTTATCTAACTTATTTTATATTTTATTCTTACTTTATGATTCCTGACTATTTGTTGCTTACTAAGTATGTATTGACCCAAAAAGAGATGCGAGCTAAGAAGTTACTAGTGCAGCAAAATCGCAGCATTCCACGTGTAAACTAGAAACAAAACGTTCAATTTCGTTTTCGATTACGTGCGAAATAAGCATGTCAACACAACGGCATTGTTTTTATAATTATTCGAAACGTTGATAACTTCATATATTTAATTTAACATGCAAAATAATACGTATCTTTCATTACGTCAACTTTATTTTAAACAAAATCATATAAAAAAGATCGTGCTATTATTTCCAAGTACTCGGGGTAATAAAACTATGTATATTTGTTTAAGTTTTATTTTCAATTCTCATACCTTTGGCAAATCGGGCCGGCGAGTAGGAATCGGAATTCCCATTAAAGAAATAACATGGAAAATACTATAGACCGAGAGCTAGTGTAAATAAGACAGTGCAGTATATCTATACTATTATAATAAAGCGTAAACACACACTTCTTTGTTGACTAAGATCTCTGCAATTACACCATATTTTTGAATAATTATTTTTTTTATAACAAGCCCAACACTTACGTCACGCTTTAGGCGCTTTATTTTAACGCCATTAAACTTAGGGGGTAAATATTTTGGATAAAAATCCTAATGTGGGAAAGAGATCATAAGTTGCTGCCAACATCAAGAAAGAAAGATTGCTAAGGTTTGTCATGTCATGTCATCCCATTTTAAAATTTACTATTGATAATTTGGAACATGTAAATAATAAAATAAGTCTTAATTTTATGCGGATGGAGTCGCACAAGAACAGCTAGTAGAAATTATAATAAAGTAAATGCATTTTTTATCACTTTTCGAGTACATACATAATCTTAATAGGTTTATTATATTTCTATAAAATTTGATAAAAGCAGTGATTTTACACCTGAACACTTTTTCGAGAACTAATTATATCGAGTGATAACGATCGATTTTATTGAAATGAATCATTTTCCATTTGACCGATAGGAATAAGCAATTAGGTACTGATGTCGTAAAGGATAAACCCAGATTTATATAGCAATTCCACGTACGGCTTTTGGTAAAACCTTACTTTAGTAGAATAGTTATTCCATGTCCCATTTTTGTCACTGAATTTGCAAAGTAAACGATATTTTCCAATAAGACTATGATATGAATTTTGAAAACAAAATACCTATTTTATAGTTTTAGGCAATAAATATAAAACTAAATAACTGAAAATAGACTGAGCAAACCAATTGGAAGTTATCAGGGCAGTTGCTATTAGCATCCGAGAGGCAGCTATTTGCGGTTGATGATAGCCGTGTGTTTACTGACCGAGTAGTTTTTTGCAGACGCCACTGGTAATTGCGGACTTTACCTGGCCGATACAGTCGGCACAGTGATTGCGCATCGAATGACTCTGTGATAACGTGCCGCCCCGCACCTGCCTTCGTTTGTATTGTAACCAAACCTGCGTTATTGCCTGCCAGTTGCCTCTTAGCCTTCGCGGCTTACACTCACAATGGTGTAAATTCTCGAACCGTAAAAAAAGTATTTTCACTCGCGCTGGGAAATTATCTGTGACCTTCACGCGCTCTTGTTTTTATTTGTGAGCATTTTCTGTGCACTATCGGCGTAAAACCTCATTAAACGAATTGCGGTCTCGGAATACGATAAGTTAATTGTGCATTTTGTTACGTAGCAGCGCGAATGTGAAGTTGTTTCGTTAGTGAATTGTGTTGGTCGTAATTAAAATGAAGAAAAATGTCAAATCAAAGCCGTTGTTTGTAATTCAGTGTTATGAAGTGAGTGGTTTACGATACGTTGGTACTTTTATTGTAGTATAAAATTCACGCTATATACTTGCAATAATATTTTGTATACAACTGATGTGACAGAATTACAAGTTAGCTTATCAATCTGATGTTTAGCGATCGATAACTTTGATTACACTATCTCTGTTAACTGTACTTCAAGTACTCGTCTGATGAAAAACGCTACAAACCTGTTATTGTATTTTTAGAAATTAAAATAACATTTAAATAGATAATCTATTTAGATCTATTATTACTTCGCCAATACATTCTCGACTTATGGCAAGATTATTTGAAATGTGTATAAAAAACTTGTCTTTATAGTAGGTGTTGGGTAACACGAGCCGCCTTTCCCGTAATCGTTTCCATGTATGTACAACATTGTACATACTCTACTCTTACATCGCTACGTTATCCTTTAGTTAAGCGGCGGCGCATGAAACTTACGTCATTCACTTGTTACTCAAGAGTGTTTTGCGCTGTATCCTCAACAGAGTATGCACAAAGTTCAATGTCAAAGACCCCGATCATTAAATAACACGATTTTGACCTCCATTATGCAGGTGCAATACTTAATGTTTGTATATAATTATCTATGTGAATTATTTGTTGTGCTTAGACTGTAAAGGGCATTGGAATACCGGACGTTTACCTACCGGATCTTCTACGTATCGAAATACATTTAAAAGGCTGACTTTATTTTAATTTATTTTATTATTAAATAAATTAAAATAAAGTCTAATGTCTAATTAAAGTAAAATAAATAGAGATGGGTTATACGAGTACACATCGATCTTAACAAACAAAAATATTTCAATTAATTTTCCAAAGTAATCCTTCAGCTCCATATAAATAATGGTCATCATATTCCTAATTTGGTTTCAGACATTGGCTCATGCGGAAAATATTTTTATGTGGTTCCTAGTGTGCCAAGTAAGATAAAGACCAAACAAAATAGTTTTTAAATCTTAGCATAAAGTTATTTAATAAAGGCTTAGCTGCAACAACAAAACGATAATGTCTTATGGGACGATTAAAGCAGCAAAAGTAACTTTGGCCGTTGTAAGACCTTCTGTAGCTACAATTGTAAAGACTAGCCGTGCGTTTAGGGTTTACGTTAATTTTACCTTCAATGATAAATCTAACAATACTTATTTAAAAATTGTATTGGCAATGACAGTGATTCGTGATGCTTTGTTTAAATTATCCGCATATTATAATATGAAAGAGTACAAAAGACTTTTGTATTTTATACGTTTCTCGTAAAATCCTTCTCAGCCATGGTGTAAGTTGAAATCACCTTGTCCAGTGATTATCCAAGGTGAAGAATTTCAGCTGCGATTTGTTCCGTCCGGTTTAGAAAGTTAATTTAGCAACGACTTTTTGATCGTTTCTAACGCTAATAATTAAACAATTTATTTAAATAAAAGTGAAATGTCAAAGTTTTCGGCTAATATACAAGCATATACATAATTTATACTTACTAATAAAAAATAGAATCAATAAGTACACATTATATATGTCTGGTAGTGTGGAAATTTGCGGTATTTTTTTTTAAATATCGTGGATAATATTTACTATTCATACTAAATATCTGTATTAAAAATCTTGAGGCAAATCAATAGATTACAATATTAACCTCAATACCTCCAGTTTCTTCATCCGTTTTCATGCATGTCGAGATCATTTCAACTGAAACATTATCAATGCTAAATTATCTGTAACAATTCTTGACTATGATTTAACCTAGTTTACAAGGACAAGTCTTAAAAGGCACTTCTAGGGTTTCAAATTTGGGCTAAACAGATATAGATTTAAATGTTTCTTTCTGATTTATTAACGTTATTTTTCTCATTGTTTTTAGGATCGCCAACCAACACTACAGATTAAGAAAGACAAACCTGAACCAGTTCCCGCAGAAGCTCCTGTCAGCAATGGCGTGAAGCAACACAAAGATGTCGTAGACAGCCCACCGCCCCCGCCCCCAGTGAGTACAATTGATATTATATTTTAACAAAATGGAGGAATACCAGTAAACCATTATTTTGACAACTTTGCAAAAACTTAAAAAAATAACTATTTATATTATGTTTTGCAATTAGTCGTGACAGTAAAATAGGAATATTCCTTATCGATGCTCTTACAATTCACACTTAAATGATAACGTTTATCTTCCAGATGCCAATAGCAAACGGTCATCAAAACGGTGAAAGTAAAAAAGTCGAGAATCTAAAACAAAAATTAGAAAAAGCTGACCACATTAATAATTCAAACGTAAAAAAGATCGGTACCCTCAATCGCACGCCAACACCAGATTATAACAACAAATCAGAGACACAATTACAGTACAATTTGAAGAACATTAAAGAAGAAAATGCTGAAATAGAGTCACTCGAATCTTATAAATTAAAGAATCCTCTAAATGTACAGCCAAAACCACCGCCTAATTATTTCGTAAGAGCTCCGAATGGGACGGCGACTATGAAGAAAATTGCACGACCGGTTTCAGTTACCATAGGGGAATATGTTAACAATGTTGGAAGAAGAGAACCACTGAAACTCGATTTTCTCAATGGTGACAAAGTGGACGGTCATATAATCCCAGACGATGAATCGATATCAAGTAGACTACAATCAGAATTAGCGCTTACATTGTCTAGATCCAATTTACGTAAGAAGACTGAAGCCCTGGTAAGTAAAAATTCTTTGAATTGCGCATCTTCCACTGTCTGTGACCTTAACGTTTCCTTCAAGGCTTAACACATAATCATTTTCAGGATAAAACTGTCAAAATGTCTGTAAATAAGGCCGTGCATAAGAAAGAGGTATCTTTAGATAAGAACTTTCACGTCAGATACGGCAATAACATCTTACCGCTGCCTCCGTCCATCAGAATACCTAAAGTGTCCAAAACTAAACATTGATCGATTCGTGCTACAATTCGTCCTGTTATGCTTCTAGCTTCATAATTTTATGGATGTAATGTAACAAATGCATAAAAAGTGAAGTTTAAAGCGACTATTAATGAAATGTAAGATAAATAAAAATAATAATTGCACTGCACTTGTTGGTCAACTCATTATAAAGTTGACTACGCCTAACAGAAATCCTCTACTAATTACATTATTAATTATTTAATAATAGATATCTGTTTGTAATATGTCCACAAATATATTGTTGTGATGTTATATACCGTTATAATTCACTTAATACCTTATGGTGGAGGTTAAATTAATAATACGTGTTTATAATTTCTATAACCAAGGGCGTGGGAATGTGTTATAACAAAAAGTAAAGATAGATTTGCACTTTTTGTCACTTAAATGTTGTATTTGACTATTGTATAATTTCTATGAAGGAATGAATTATGAGATCAGTCTAACTCATAATCATCTTGTCCTTGTTCCTATGAATAGTCGACATAGTATGTGCTCCACTTCCATACATTTCTATCAGCAGTTATATCTGAAGACACTCCCTAACTCTATCGGATGAATAAGATCAGATATAAAATAATCTTGACTTAAGTTATTAAAACAATGTTATTAAAGTATGGAAGTTTGATGAGAAAAAATCCATACTCGATTGAAAAAAAAGTTAATAAGTCATAATATTACACTTTTCAAGCATAATTTATAATTATTAAGTGTAAATAACTATTACGACCCAAAGTTTTCACATGAAAGAATTCATGTGTTTTCCTTTTCTTGAGAATCGAGTTTTCAATAACAATTGCTGCACACTTTTGTCTGTGAGTTTTACAAATTCTATTTTTTTTTCAGGCGGACGCGGGGCGATGACGTGTGTTTGCTACAAATAATGTCGCAACTATTTATTATTAGGCAATTTTAGTGCTAGCATTGTAATTTTTTCTAAGATATTATATTGTATTTGCGTTTCTATAATTTAACGATACGTATAAATACAAAGTTATAAGATATAAAATATTCAAGGACTTTATTTTTGTTTCTAAGATAATTGCAAATATAAAATGACCGTCCTTTATATCATATCACTGTTAATGTTTTTGGCCCTATGATCGTTCCCCATAACAAAAAATACTGGACATAGATATAGATAAAACTAAACACAGATTTTTTTTAAATTAAAAATAAAAACATTTGGTTAAATCTATAAATTTCAACCAAAGTTATTTGCTAGGTATGTGTAACGTAACAATAAATCAACTTATCAATTATTTTTAGTTCAATACTGTTTAAAATCATTAAAAGTGTAAAAATTTGCATCTGAAAAATAAAAGATTTGCGTGGAACACCTAAGTCATTATAATAAAAAAAGTGTGAATGCAATTCTTGTTTTATTTATTTTCCTTTAAATTGAAACATTTTTCTCTTTAAGCTTAATAGCTTAAGCATTTTTACAAAAGAATGAAAGGGATGGTTAGATTGTTGTCATACATGTGTTACAACAGTGGAAACCCACAGTTACTATTACCATCTTGTAATGTATTTTACATTTATAAGGTCTGATTTATGCGTACAAGTGTACAAGTAGCGTAGCGTGCAAGTGACGCCCGTAAACTGCATATTGGCATTCCGGTTCACCATGTTTTAAACTTTTTTTTTTACTTTTTAGTTTAAGTTGCGTACATAAACTGTTTTTCTTGTTTAATCTGCATTTTATATCATTTGAAAAAACGTCAACGTCATATGAAAATGCTGTAGGAAATAGGAAAGAATATTCAAATATGGTTTACGGGAAAATTAAGAAACTACTGCCAGACAACCAATTGAATTCAACTGAAATTGTTCTTATAGAGAGCCCCTTTCTTGAAACTAGCAGGAGTGGAAAATATTTGCGATCAGTTATACTTGGTAATTTAGACATTCATGTTTAAGGAATGACTGAGACCTTTGATATTTAATTAAAGAACTCGTTATGCTCATATAAGGATATGTCTTACGTTTTCAGGATTAACTAATGCTAATTTTGCAATCGCATCTATGGTCTATTGCATTAAGTTTGAAAAAAATGAGGAAGATACCCCAAAGTATGACAAACAATTAAAACTCTACTATTTATATTCCCTTGACGTTATCAAAATATATGTATTCAAACAACATATGCGGAATTCAATTAAAGCAGTTACCACACACGGCGTCAGATATTTTGAAATGGCGAGTACCCCAAAGAAAAAGGTATTACAAAAACTATATTTAATTTCACGTTATACCGATGTGTCCTTTGGTTACATTTTTAACATTCAAAATCTGTATGATACACAGATTTTTTGGGATTTATGGTGCAGCTATATCCAAGAAATAAACAGTAAAACGAGATTATGGCCTTTTAATTGCACATCGGATGTGAAGATAAGAAAGGTAAACATACAAATTCGATTTATGTCCCTAATATAAAATGTTTAGTTAGGCCCTTAGTAATATATTTATATAATTTTCTTTAGCCGACGTGGTTGGACAAACATTTGTTTTTGGGTGAAAAAAGAGCAATAGAAGACAAAAATCGTCCTGTACCTGTTCCAGGCTTAGGTGATAATGTGGAAGTAAAATCTCTCTATGTCAAACCGCAATATTTTGGACATTGGGACGAATCCGAATATTGGGTACAATGTGGTTATAACGCCATGATTTCTGAGATTTAACTCGAAGTTTTTGAAATTGCTCTTAGAACACATTTATTTTCATTGTGTCTCATAATTGTGAAATTAAGATGGAATCCTAAAATGTTTAGTTTTTGTTATTGAGAATATAATTAAAAGAAAATATAATAGTTTTAACACGTTTTCTTTTAGGTTTTACTTGTAATTGCCAAATCCTTGCTTTTGTTTATGAACGCGACCGACCAAGTTGTTACTGTCAACTGTCAATGTCAATTTAGCATTTTTGTATTTTGGCATTATAAGTATTTAAGGTTATAAACTTGCGAACAGTTTTAAACATGAATGATAATTTATAATACAATCTTTACCTTTAGTTTATCAAAACAAGTTATAAATTAAGATTTATAATATGAAATGATTCTGATACATACCTACACTTTGTTGTAAATTCGAGGGCAATTTCCCTCATTTTTCACGAAGAAACAAATCATTTTCGTTACAAAATGACAATTAATACATTGTTTCAATTTTCACGTTCATTATTTCGTTATCAAGGACTTAGATATTCTCACATAAAAGTGTATAATAATTGTAGATATTTACATAAAAGTTCAAGTTTGGCTGCGAAAATGTTTATGGAACATGAAAATAGTTATGCTTATAATGTAATGGAAAATAAGGGATATGCGATGAAGCTAAGTAGTAAACAAGAGCAGGTAGATATATCTAATTATTCTCTGGAGCAATTGTTATCAGATAATTGGTCAAAGAAACCACCGCAAATTCTTTTTCAAACATTTTCTATTCTTGGTAAATTATGCACTAAGCATAACAAATGCATATCTGATAAAATCTTTGATGATTTTATTGATAATTTAACAGATAACTTGTCAAAGGCAACTGATACTGAGCTAAAATTAGTATTTTTTTCTTTGTTACAATGGCCTGTAACAGAATCTATAAAAACAAGAAATTTCATAGAAGTTTGGGCAGCACTTGACGATGAATGTCTTAAAAGATTAAGAGACTGGTCATATGATGAAATGTTTGAGTTCATCACCTTATTCTACATGCTTAATGCTAATAGAGCAAGTGATTATTCATATCGATGTTTGTTGAAATTAGCTTCAAAAGCAAAGCATTTATCAGCTTCACAACTTGTAAGAACAATGTTCTTTATTGGAATACAAAGGAAATCACCAAAAGATGTACATAATTTAGAAATCTTTATCAATGAACGCTTTGATGAATTTTCTATTGATGAACTTGCAATAATATCAATGGGATTTTTCAAAAGTAAAACTCCAATAAGAAATATGGATATACTAGTGAAAATAATGGATAAGATCACAGACAACTCTACCCAAATACATGAAATTTCACTTGCTGCTTTATTGAAAATAATTAGATATTCAATGAAGTTTAGAACTGGGAATAAAATATATTTGTTATTAGATAAATTACAAGCAGAAGTACCTAGGTTATCAATAATGTGCAATGTTCATGTGGGGTTGTTAGGAACATCCACATTAACCTTACATGAAGGATGTTTAAAAGCTATCTCAAATAGAGTGGCTAATGCAATTGCTGAAAGTAGACTAAAAGATCTAGAAAGATTAGCATTGACTTTTGGCACATTTAATTATATTCCACAGTCAGAAGATTTTCTACATAATGTAATTGCAGAATTGAAAAAACCAGAAAGAGAGATTGAGCGTAATACATATGGTAGATCATTTGCATGTTGTATAGCCTATCTTGGCCTATTAGGAATACATCCTGAAGAACTCATAAAGCTTGTATTTGACCCGGTGTTTTTGCAAAAAACATATGGTAAACACATTATAACCTATGGAAGAGAAATTTTAACACTACACAATAGGGTTAAAATATTTTGCAAAGACTCTAACATTAAACTTCTCACTGATAAAGAAGCAATAATACTTGCTAAAAAATACACAGATTATGTACCTGATGAAAATTATAAAAAACAGTACAATATTTCTGAAAGAATGTTCTTAGATGTTTTAAGTATCTTAAAAGGAGATAGAGGAGATGATTTTGTTACTGGTGGTCACATTTTGACACACCATCAAAGAGGAGGTATGTTATATTGTAACAAGTTATATTCATTAACAATATATCTGCATGTATGTGTGAAATATGTCAGCAATTTACAAAGAGTGCAAGTAAATTAAATTGTATTTCAAATGTATACCAGCAGGGTTCTGTGTTTAATTTTTTTTTTGTTCACAGATATTATTTTATGCAATGATCATAATGGTTGTGCAGTACCAGTGGGAAATACTTTTGATAACAAACATTTTGGGCTGCTAAAAACTCCTCCAGATTATAATACTTGGATTGTTTTAATAATTGGTGGAAGAAATGCATTAATTCATAACAGCAAAACACCAAGTGGCATATTCAATAGCAAAATAAAAGAACTTAATGCTTTAGGATACTGTGCAGAATTGGTAATATAATTTTCAACTTTCAAATATTATTTTGGATAAGTTTTTATATAGTCTTGTTTCATTTTAATTAATATGGTTTTATTTTTCAGGTATTATGGGAAGAATTATCTAATCGTGAAACCAAAGAAGAGAAATTAGAATATTTGAAATGTTTAATTGATAATGCTATTAAGAATAAATAAACATTTAGTACAGATGTACCGCCTGTATAATGTAAATATATTTTCGACAAGTAAATTATAATAACTGTTTTTACCTAATGCCTACAAGTACCCCATATTTATCTGCACACTTTCACCAAAAAAAATATTGAGTGTTATTCTCAGCCCCAGCAGCCTATATTTCAGATTTCTGAAACATGCTTGGCAATTTTACTATTATATAGCAAATATATTTTTATAACACAGCTAGTTTGTTTTCTTGTAGTTCCCATGTGTATCTTCAGAACTACCTTTTACAGTCATTTGTTCACAAAAACTTTCTTATTTCTGAGATCTCAATAAAAATGTTAAAATCCGCACGTTTATGATGTTTTATTTTATTATGAGAGTCAGTTTCAAAAGCTACATATATTATCTATGTCTAAAACTTTTTTCTCTGTAATTTTCGCGCCCGCCCGGCGTCCGATCTGTCAATCAATTACTTGGACGAATTGGTATTATAAAATGGTCCATCGCCTTTCTATAACTTAATATTTTTATTTTAATATAAAAAGTGTCTGACTGTTATTAAATGAAACCCCAGTTTAAAACATTTTTTTAATACAATTATATTACAACTATGTCCAACACAGAGGAAGCGATGGAAGCTGCAGAAGTAGGAGAGAATTCAGTTAGTGTCCACATTTGTAATTTTGTTGTACTTGTTTTGGTTTTTGCTACAAACTCTGGTTTAAGTTTACATTAGGGAGTAATTTATTACATTTTTATTTTAGAATGGATCTTCAAGTGACACAACTTCATCAAGGGGCAAAGAAGGAGATTTTGAAAGTAAAATTGAAACTGATCGTTCAAAAAGATTTGAGTTTTTGCTTAAACAAACTGAGATTTTTTCACATTTTATGAGTAATACCCCAAAGTCTGGAAGTAGTCCACCGAAAGCTAAAGCTGGAAGACCTAAAAAAAACAAAGACCCTGAATTACCTGGATCAGCTGGCGAGTTAGTGAAATTTTCGTATATTTAACTGGTTAATAATACCATGATTTTGCAGTTTGTCCTGTTTAATATTTAACCAAGTAATATTATTTTTGTAAACACTTAACCTAACCTTTTCAGTCATCGTCATCGGAAAACAGAGCAAGAGGAGGATGAAGAACTCTTAGCTGAAACAAATACAAAAACTAAAACAATTTTCCGATTTGAAGCATCACCTCCATATGTTAAGAATGGAGAAATGCGTGATTATCAAGTGCGTGGTCTGAATTGGATGATTTCATTATATGAGAATGGTATCAATGGAATCTTAGCTGATGAGATGGGTCTTGGAAAAACTTTACAAACAATATCACTGTTGGGATATATGAAACATTTTAGGTATGTATCATATTTTATTGTGCTTATATTATTTGTGATAGGTCATAACAAAAACAAGAACAATGTTTTTACATTTTTATTGTAATATAGTAACAGTATGGCTAAATAATGCCTGTTTTTGAGTTGAAATCAAATACTGCTACCAAACCCCATTGTAATACATTGTATGTGTTCTTAATTAATTCTATTTTATCGTTACATAAATTTGAGTGATCTTGTTTGAGGAAAAACTAATAATGTAAGGAAATAACTTCAAAATGAATATAAAAATGTTTACAGAAATGTTCCCGGACCTCATATTGTTATTGTCCCGAAGTCAACATTAACAAACTGGATGAATGAGTTCAAGAAATGGTGTCCGTCGCTTAGAGCTGTGTGCTTGATCGGTGACCAAGAGACAAGGGTGAATACCACCTTTATTGTTATCACATAGCCTCAAGTGTACAATGCCTAACCAAAGATTCCCTAACTGAAATCCTAATCTTTACTATTAGAAGGGAAACTTTGGTCTACTTTTTAAGAAAACAGTGTAAATAAATTAATATTTAATTTGAGACACTTTGACTTATACTAAAGTGATAAATTTTAAACAAAATATATATGATTGTTGTTGGATTTCAACCAAGGGAGGAAAACTAGTTTTAAATCATTCTATCATCCTTATTTTAGAGTGTCGGTGGCTCAGTAGTGCTTTTAAACCACTTGACTTGTAATCTACAGTTCCTGGGTTCGAATCCCGCTATGTACGAATTTCATTTTCGAGTTTTCTTATTTGATATGTACCTAATTTAACAGACATTCTTACGGTGAAGGAAAACATTGTGATGCAACCTGCACATGTCAGTGTAGAAATTTAAAAACAGTGTGAAATCAACCAACCCGCACTTGGCCAGCATAGGTTGACTATGGCCTATTCACCCTTACTTAGGGTAGGCTCTAAGCCCCTTAGTGGGGATGTATAGTTCGCTGGTGATGATCATTATGTATGCTAGGAAGTTAAAATTGATAATTGAATTTAGAATTTTATTGCAGAATACATTTATTCGTGAAACATTGATGCCTGGAAACTGGGATGTTTGTATCACATCATATGAAATGATCATCAGGGAGAAATCGGTTTTTAAAAAGTTCAACTGGCGTTATATGGTGATTGATGAAGCTCATCGCATTAAGAACGAGAAATCGAAACTATCAGAACTCCTTCGTGAATTTAAAAGTATGAATAGGTTGCTGTTAACGGGAACACCTTTGCAAAATAATCTCCATGAATTGTGGGCCCTACTTAATTTCCTTTTACCTGATGTATTCAACAGCTCTGATGTAAGTATTAAGAATTATATGTTGTATTATTTACTTAAATCTTTGTCTAGCAATTTTTAATCTAACTAATGTAAAGATTTTTGTTTTTGTATGTATTGGAATAACTCTAAATGTACTGGGCCAATTTCTAAAATTCTTTCACCATTACAACAGGCTATATTTTAAAATATGTTTTTAACTACACTCTGACTAAGTTACAGCTACTAAATTATGTTAAAATATAGATACAAATAAAACAAAAAAAAAGTTATATGTTGAACTTATCTGTAATATTATTTCTTACATTTTTTTACTCAATTTGTAGGATTTCGACTCTTGGTTCAATACGAATGCAGCACTGGGTGACAATCAGCTTGTGTCTCGTTTACATGCTGTTCTAAGACCATTCTTACTGAGACGTCTCAAATCTGAAGTGGAGAAGAAATTGAAACCCAAAAAAGAAGTTAAAGTTTATGTTGGCTTAAGTAAAATGCAAAGAGATTGGTATACCAAGGTACTGATGAAGGACATTGATGTTGGTAAGTTAGATTTGATATTGAATTGTGACATGTAAAAGCATAGTTATAATGACTATAATTCATTGAATCTAGTTATTGGAAAATTCGGGCTTTTTCAACAGACTTTTTGACATACTTTACTCATATCTAAAATTGCAGATGTAGTACTTTCCAGAGCTGGCGTTTTATTTAATTTTTACTTAACATCTATATTTCTGATTTTTTAAATAATCCAAACATTTTGTTGATTTGTCTGATAGTACATATTATAATGCTTTTTTTCAGTAAATGGGGCTGGTAAAGTTGAAAAAATGCGCTTGCAAAACATTCTAATGCAGTTACGTAAATGTTGTAACCACCCGTATCTGTTTGATGGGGCTGAGCCCGGACCACCGTACACCACAGACGAGCATTTGGTGTACAACTGCGGTAAACTGGTGATCCTCGACAAACTGCTGCCAAAACTTCGTGAGCAAGGATCCAGAGTGCTCATATTCTCACAGATGACAAGAATGCTTGATATTTTAGAAGATTATTGCCACTGGAGACAGTATAAGGTAATTAGAACCTCTTTTTATTTGGAACATAATTTTTAATTATCTAGATTCTTTTACTCTTCAATTCGAATCTATGTAAATGGTAAAATTAACGTAATTCTACGTTATGGGTAGAATCTTTGTTACGACTTTGTTTCATTTTTTGCAATATCTTACTGATATTGTAAATGCGAAAGTTTAGATATATGGATGGATGTTTGTTAGAGTTTGTAGCTTAAACAGCTGAACAGATCGTGATAAAATTTGGCACAGAGGTAGAGGAAAGTCTGGAAGAACATATACGCTACTTACTTTTGCTTTTTTTTCGATTCAACGCGGACAGAGTCGCGTGCGAAAGCTAGTAATCATATGAATTAAAACATTTATTTCCAGTACTGTCGTCTAGATGGTCAGACACCTCATGAGGACAGGAACAGGCAGATAGAGGAGTACAATGCAGAGGGTAGTGAGAAGTTTGTGTTCATGTTGTCGACTCGCGCCGGAGGGCTGGGTATCAACTTGACGTCTGCTGATGTTGTCATTATATATGATTCCGATTGGAACCCGCAGATGGACTTGCAGGCTATGGACAGAGCACATCGTATTGGACAAATGAAACAGGTCAATATTCAAATTAAAGTTATTAAAATATTTAGTACATAAGTCATTGACTAAATAAAAATACAGTGAGATACTTTGCTAGAATGTTTGTATATTCTTGATAAAAAATATGAATGGTTTAATCAAATGAAATAGAAATGGCACAAATATTTTTTAATTCCTTTTACTTTTTTGGAATGATTTAGTGTTTGATTTGATGCAAATATGTCTGTTTACAATATATTTATAATTACAGTGTTATAAAGATGAAATTATTTAGATAGTTTTGTTAATTTCTAATTTACATTGAATTAAACTATATTGTGTACTGCAGCCGAATTACAAAGAGTGACTATTAAATTAATGTTTACACAGATAAATAACGATATTAACTTCTATCTTAGTCTATATTTTATAAATTATAGACTAAGATAGGTTATATTCTGTAAATTAATAAAAAAACACTTGACGAAATTGTAAGTTCCATATATGTTCTAGGTGCGAGTGTTCCGTTTGATCACAGATAATACTGTGGAAGAGAAAATAGTAGAGAGGGCTGAAGTGAAGTTGCGCTTGGACAAGCTGGTGATCCAGTCAGGTCGCCTCGTCGACACCAAGAACCAGCTCAACAAGGATGAGATGCTCAACATGATCCGCCACGGAGCCAACCATGTCTTCTCCTCCAAGGACTCCGAGATTACTGATGAGGATATCGATACCATATTGGCTAAAGGAGAAAGCAAGGTATATTAAATTTGATACTCATAGTTTAAGAAAAAACTTAACTAGGTCCTTAGTAAATTATTAAAGAGTAAATGCAGCAATCAGTTTTTAATATACTGTCAAACAAGGACCCACAAGCACTGACTAACGGTGAATCAGTAGAGTTTCAGTTAAATTCATGAGTGTATTGTGAAAAATGTAGATTTAAACCCTGGTTAAGTAACTAAGAGACCCATTAGTGAAAAATTAAGTACTCTTGGATTTATGAGTGCAGTATTTTTGTTAGACTTTCCCTACATTGTTTAATTGTACTTTTACAGACTGAAGAACTGAAACAGAAACTAGAAAGCCTGGGCGAGTCGTCGCTGCGAGCGTTTTCTATGGACACGCCCGGCGCCACCGACTCTGTCTATCAGTTCGAAGGTGATCTCTCATAACTTTTTGACACATATAACATTCTACAATACTGATATAAAATGTACTTGTGCTTTACTCGAATATTGGCTTACTAATATAAATTTGAATTGAATTTCAAAGGACAACTCCAGTGAAATGGACATATTAATAAGTATATAATAACTAAACTGCGCTAGAGGATTGGAGCAACACTTAATCATTGACATATATATCCCATCTCTGTCTGACATCTGTCAATGTCATTCCGGAATAATTAAAAATAGCGCCCCATTCTGGCGGCAGTTGATATTCTCATTATGTTTTTACAATTATATTAATGTCTAAGAATATGAATCAGTCTCTATGGGAATATGGATAAGTATAAAATGTGTTTTAAACATGAAAACATGTTGAAATGTTTGTTAACGTACGTATGTAGGCGAGGACTACAGGGAGAAGCAGAAGATAATCCCCGTGGGCAGTTGGATAGAGCCGCCGAAGCGCGAGCGCAAGGCCAACTACGCGGTGGACGCGTACTTCCGCGAGGCTCTGCGCGTCTCCGAGCCCAAGGCGCCCAAGGTACAGGTAAATAACTCTAAACAGCTAACACTGGAACATTTGCTGTCTCACTCTCCTTTTGTTTTGACTCGTCACGCTATCACGCTGTTATGTTGTCATACTGCCATATGTTGTGATGTTTTCCCGCTGTTATGTTGTCTTGCTGCCATATGTTGTGACTTTTCCCTGCTGTTATGTTGTTAATGTGATGTTGTCCTGTCATTTATGGTTTTGGAACGATGTCATGTTGTGAAGATGTCACGCTGTCACGCTGCTAGAGGTGATCATTGTAATTCATTGAACATGTTGGTTGTAATTAGGTAGAGTTTTATACATTTATTTTATAGAGTAGTTAGTGATGTTCCTTTTCTATTCATCAGTATGTTACATTTTTAAATGAAGTAATAATAAACTTGTGGTAGTAGTAGCTTATTAAAACAGTACTACTTCTCTTTATCATTTTAAAAATTATTTTGAACAATATATAAGCTTATAAGCTTTTATTTTGACAAATATTTAGTGACTTTAGTAATACACAAGAAATGTAGCTAAATTGTTTCAAAAGAAAGATACGAATAATGAATATCACATTTGTTTATTAAGATTATTGATCATTACAAAATTATTATATTTAACATATTACATTACGGCTTGTTTATATGTGTTTTACTGCATTTTTATATTATGTCACTAATGATTTTTCTTAATCCAAGTATTATGAATTGAAAAAATGTCATGCTTATGTGTTGTCTTTGTACTATAATAGATTTATTTGAACATATTGTTCTTTTTATATAACATTCTATTTGTCCATAGATCATTAACTTGATATATTACATAAGCCGTAGATATTTTTTGTATCTGGTACACACACTCCGTTCTGATAAACTTTTCTAAATTTTAACTGATCAGTAAAACTGGAGGTGCATATGTAGGTTAAATTAACTGTACAATTCAACTGACGGTTAAAACAAATAAAATTCAGTTGGATTGAGTGTTTGTAGCAGCATTAATGCATGGTATTATTAATAAAAGTTACTATATTTTATTTTAAAATGTAATTATTATGTTAGAATGAACACTGATGTTTCTTCCGCAGGCGCCGCGGCCGCCGAAGCAGCCGATAGTTCAAGACTTCCAGTTCTTCCCGCCGAGACTTTTTGAACTTTTGGATCAAGAAATTTATCACTACAGAAAAACTTTAGGGTAAATAAACTTATTAAAAAACTAGCTTCTAATATTGTTTAAAAAAAAATAGTAAAAACTTTTAATGCATAAACCACTTAGTATACTTCTATTGCAATATTTAGCACTAGGTGATGCTCGCGATTTCGTCCATGTGAAATTGAAAATAAAAAAAAAAACCATATCGCCCATACTCCATCTCTGAGTAACATAGCATTTAACAGTAAAAGAATTTTTGAAATCAGTCCGGTGATTTTTGTCCAAAAATCCAAAATAATGCAAATCTTTAAATAAATATAAAATTCTAATTAAATCAGTATTTGAATATTCATAAAAATAAATGAATAATCAATCAATAATTAAATTTCCAGGTACAAGGTGCCTCGCAATCCTGAGCTAGGCCCAGATGCTGCAAAGATTCAGAGAGAGGAGCAGCGCAAGATAGACGAAGCCGAGGCGTTAACTGAAGAGGAGATACAGGAAAAAGAACAATTATTAACTCAAGGTAAAAAAAAATGTTCTCAATTTCTTAATTTTATTTCATTGAGTTTATGTTGCCGTGATAATTTTAGTTCTTAGTACAGGGTATGTTATTGATAAATATTTTTATATTGTTTTTCAGGCTTTACGAATTGGACTAAAAGAGATTTTAATCAGTTCATTAAAGCAAATGAAAAGTATGGCAGAGATGATATTGAAAATATCGCAAAGGATGTCGAAGGAAAAACACCAGAAGAGGTATTATCTTAGTACATACTAGCTTTTGCTCGCGACTTCATCTTCGGGGAATTAAAAAACCTAATCTAAATCTTCTATACTAATATTATAAAGATGAATGATTTGTATTTTTATATGTATTGGTATAACGCAAAATCTACTGGTCTGATTTTTTAAATTCTTTGACTGTTAAAAAGGTAATTTATCTGTTAACATAGGCATGTATAAATGCTTTTTAATAGCAGAAGAATTATTTAAATCGGCTTAGTTGTTTTTGAGTTTTTTTATGGGCGTCTCTGCCGCCCTCTCATTCTCCATATTAGTTTACTCATTAAATATAAAAATACAAATCTTTCCTCGTTATAAATTAGTATATGTTTTAAAACTAACAAATTATAATTGTTAAGGTTATGGAGTATTCAGCGGTGTTCTGGGAGAGATGTCACGAGCTGCAAGATATTGACAGAATCATGGGTCAAATAGAGAGAGGTGAAGCGAAGATACAAAGAAGAGCCTCTATAAAGAAAGCGCTGGACGCGAAAATGGCGCGCTACAGAGCACCCTTCCATCAGCTCAGGATCTCGTACGGCACCAACAAGGGGAAAAACTACGTCGAGGAAGAAGACAGGTGATGTAGTTTTATATAAAATGTACATTTAAGTACTTTATACAACCTTCAGTTTTTAACAGAATCAACAAATTGTACAGTTAAAGCTGATGTGTGTAGGCTCAGAACTGTAGCTTAACTGACATGTAATTTTTCGCCTACACGCTACAGTTTAACCTTTATGCAAGCTACCCCTGTACAATTTTAACTGTTAGATTGTTTAGTTAAAACTGAACGTCTATTGCAATTTAGAGTACGATTGTGAGGAATTATTAGTCGTTTTATTAAAACTGAATGTCACATAACATTGTTATAAAGATTAATTAGTCAGTATGAACTTATTAAGAATTCTTTAATTGATTGCTATATGTTATTCATTGTTGGATATTTTATAGTAGTTGTAATGTGGGGTATGTGCGCAGGTTCCTGGTGTGCATGCTGCACAAGCTGGGCTTCGACAAGGAGAACGTGTACGAGGAGCTGCGCGCGGGCGTGCACGCGGCGCCGCAGTTCCGCTTCGACTGGTTCCTCAAGTCGCGCACCGCCGTCGAGCTGCAGCGCAGGTGCATGCATTTCATATTTATATTTATAACGAGCTTTGTTAGCGCGGATTTAAAAAGAAACATTTATCACATTCCCGCGTGCATCTACTTTTACTACTACCTTTTACTAGCTATGTTTCAAAGTCCCGTCCAAATCGGTTCCAGAGATAGCAGTCTGGTCGCCATTTTGACAACGCGGAATTTAAAAAAAATGTAGTCTATAATATGCCCGTCTATCTCAGCTATCCTCCAGTGAAAGTCCGGTTGAAATCAGTTGGGATTACACGGAAGAACGCGGCTCGCGGACAGACAGACAGACAATTTTTTTTAATGCGATTTTCGTTATCAGCAACGCAAATTCTTTATCTTCCCAAAATCTGGAATTTGTCTTTTGAAGAACAACAACAACAACAAACATGTAATATCAAAATACAAATTCTAGATAAGTGTGTCTGTTGACACTCCAATTTTATTATATGCATAGAAGATAGATTAGCGATCTGCCTCAACTTAGCCTGACTGACAAAAAATATTCGTCTCTATCTCGTTCTCTTTTCTCGTATCCAAATAATTCCCGTTAATGTCAAGCATGTTACTCTACAATAATGTAGCTTTTTAATGGTGATTCTTTAAAATCGGTTCAGTATTTTCGTACTCTTAAAAAATCGAAATATGAATTTTATTTTCAATTATGCATACGGTCCCTCCAATTTCATTAACAGTATAAATGATAGTTTACCATTACTTATCTAAAACCGTCGGCTTTCTAAATCTATCAAATATCTTTCAGTTACTAATTCTGTGTCTAATTCAATCCGTTCTTAATCTCTTCAAAAAGTAAAATGTCATACCTCGATCACACGAATCGCGAAATTCCTCGAATCACGAATACATTTTATTCGAAATATGTTTTAATTGGCTATCTTTTTCCAGATGCAACACTCTCATAACTTTAATCGAAAGAGAAAACCAGGAACTAGAAGAAAAAGAGCGAGCAGAGAAGAAGAAGAAGACTGGTACAACGAACCAGAACACCCCCGGCAGCAATGCCACCGGCAAGGGTGCTAACACCAGCAAGCGTAAGGCTGAGAGCACACCCGACGCGACGCAGAAGAATAAGAAAAAGAAAAAATAAATCTTATAATAAACGTATTTACAATGTCTCGTTAGAACTAGTTTACTGTACAAGTATTTATTAACTTATCTCGGTTTTTGTACCTTTTTAGAGATAACTTAAGTATTTTGAATCATGTACTCATTCCATTTTCTTAATGTTAGTACATAGCTTTCAGTATTCCACTCTAGAAATACCTTTAACTTTTTTTGCTCCGTTGGTGAAACCCTCCGCCCGATCTGACGTATGCTTTTAGTGCCGAGTTGTGAAGTGTTTGAAATAAATGATATTTGTAATATAAATTGTTTTTTTTTCTTTCGTAGTGTTTATCTACTTACTAGATTTCGTCTGCGTGGAATTAAGAAAAACTTAAGTATGGTAAGAAGCCTATGTGTTCTTCCAGGCTATCCTTGACATCTATGCTAAATTTCATTGAGAACTGATCAACCGTTAAGACTGCAAACTCTTAAACATCCATCCAACCATCTAAAATTCCAAACTTTCGCTTTTATCAGTATTAATAAGATTTAACACCTAATACACAGACATTACAAAAGGTTCATTGGTAATAAGATATTCTTTGACAAAGCCTTTGGTAATAATAATTATTTCTTTTCATACTATGCAAAAGTTTCGATGGATTGATGAATGTTTGTTGCTTAAACAGATTTGGATGAAATTTGGTATAGATGTAGTAGAGATAGTCTGGAAGAACACATAGGTTTTTGTTTTTTTTTATGCGTAGAGTCGTGTTGCTGCAACTAGTTCGTGGTTGAAATTATACTCGTGTACTACGAAGTACAGGTAATATTCATCTTATCAGTTGTAATTGGAAGGGTAAAAATAAAACGACTGTCGTACGAAACAGAACAGAGAAGAGGAGAAAACGTTTATTATAATAAGTTCGCGCACAATACACCAATAGAAGTAGATTTAAATTGTTAAATGATGTCAACACTCTTTAGAGTTTGGTTATTAATTATAACATTTAATCTTTGAGGTGCAGCTTCTGTAGTTGGCCGGTGTGGGAGGTGGTGGGCGCGGGGCGTGCGTGGGGTGCGGAGCGCGCGAGATGCGCGTGGGGTGAGGGGCGCGCGGAGGGTGCGGGGGGTGCGGGGCGCGCAGCGGGCGGAGGTCGCGCGGCGCACTCGTCGTCTCAGGAGGGGCTGCCGTTGTCGCCGTTGTCCTGGAAGTTGTTGGCGTTGGTGGTGAAAGGCGCGCCCAGCCCGTACAGGTGCCCGCTGGTGCTCTCGATGTTGCCGTCGAAGAATATCTGCATAACAAATTGTCGTTTACAGTTAGCTCAGGATACATTAACA
The DNA here is from genome assembly GCF_000836215.1 of Papilio polytes. NCBI lineage: Eukaryota > Metazoa > Arthropoda > Insecta > Lepidoptera > Papilionidae > Papilio > Papilio polytes. Next base: position 4,409,652 of record NW_013525157.1, read on the forward strand.
ACTTTTATTGATAAAACTCTTATTGTAGTAACTACCAATGACTTAGGAGCCAAATCAAAAATTTACCTCCTTGATCTTAAAGAAGGCCATGCCGGTGAGCAAAGAGTCGGAGCCGGCCTGGTGCTGCGGGCCCACGCGGCGCAGCTCCAGCTGGTCAGCAACCTCCTGCAGCCCGCCCTTCAGGTTCTTGCACAGCTTCATCAGATACTGCAACAACAAAACACCTGAAACTGCATCCTAAAATGAGATAAACCTTTGCTATGGTGAAATAAATTGAAGTTTAAACATTATAAAAAAATATCATAAGAGTTGCAGCACTAACTCTTGAGATAAATTGTCAGAACAAGTACTCCCAAAATCAGTACAACAAAAACAATTCAAACATTTAGGATGCGTTTAAAGAACTTAGCATACAACAAATATGTTAGAACTTACTTTGACATCATAGATTGTTGGGAAGTACATACGCAAAATTTCAAAGAAATTACTTTCCTCTTGGGGCAGATTCTGATCAGTGAGTAGCTTCAGCAAATAGCCAAAATCATATCCGGAATGGAAGCTAAGCCAGCTTATATTATCCATCAGTACAATTCCTAAAACAAAGAGGATTAAAAAAAATAAAGTTCCTAAAATACTTTTTCACCCTAACGGGGGAGGCAGACAGCCAATCGCTATCTACTTTTCACCAAATTAAGTCCCAAATCTGACAGTTCCTAAGTCTATCACCATAGGCCGGAATCTGAAGAAACCTGAAAACAAATATTATCTTGGTTTTTGAAAAATTTAGAAGAAATTTTGCCCTGGCCAGGAAATACCCATAGACTATACTGATAACCCTTAAACTGTTTATATTAGCAAAAATAAAATATATAAATCCTGGTTGTCAAGACATACCTGAAGTCATCAACAACTCTGCAAACTCCAGAGGTTCTATCCCATGCTCCTCATGCTCTCGGAATTGCAATCCAGAATTTTGCAACAAATCAATTGAATCTTGAGCGTACATGTCTTCTCTAAGTGCACATAAAAATATACAAGTTAGTATCAAATATAAAGGAAAACTTGTTAATAACATTTAACAGGACATATTTGTTTCTGTATGTTACAAATAAACTCAAGAACTACCGGACTTATTTTTTAAATTTACTGCTATTGGAATGCTATATTATCATTAAGTAACATAGTATATATTTATATATTGTTTGAGGTTTACTATGAGTACTCAGAATCATTTCTTTTGCTAGCTTAGCAATATTATGTTATTAAATGTAGGTAAGTTATAATCAATGCACAAAACATAGTTAAAACCCATTTGTTTTCAGTATGAATGATACTTCAGCACTTGTTATATGACTATTGGTATGTGTAATAATTGCATAAGCCAAAGCAACAGGTATTAGACACATTTGTTGATATTTATTGATCTACATGACATCATTGTTTAGCTTTCAAAACAATATGATTGACTTAACTATTTTATGATGGACATTTTTTATTACAGAGTGCTGTAGGTTCTTTTTACACTTGTTTCTAATACCTCAAAATCTGAATATGAATACAAAATTAGAAACACAATCATGACGTGTTTGTAAAAAGGCAACAATAAACACAATAAACAAGTAAATATAAAAGTATTGAATACAACCTTATACTTACTGTAAATTAAATTTAAAATTGAATTGCCAAGTAGTGCAACCCGGAGGGGTCCTACCATTCTCATCCATGAATGTAAGGCCCAGTTGGATTATCCTCAAAAGATCTACATTGCATCTGTAAAAAACAAACATATACAAATACAATATTGAAATAGTTTTACATTAATCAATATTTACAATAAAAGCAAAAGATCTGGAAGAATTAACATTTATGAGACAAATTTGTATTCTGGCTGCAAACAGACCATTGCAGTTTGAGGAAATCTTTCTTTATGATTATGTATTACTTTAGGAAATATTACCTCAGCAACTGGTATTGATAATCAGCAGTAGACCTAAATTCACCGATCGGCCTGGCTACTACTCCGGGAAATTCAGTATCCATTGCCACCCAGTGGTATTTTTGAACAACCTGCAGATAGCAAAATTATTTGTTAGTAAACTTTTTACTCATCTGCCATATTTGTCTGTTTGGATTATTACACATCTTGGTTTATATAGAACATTTAAAAAGTTTTACCCGTCTAATAACGTAAAATTCATCGTGCAGATTAAAGTTCCACACATTTTTAATGGTGATTTCATCTTTTAACGAATTTGATCCAAGTAAATTAAAATTTGTCGCCGACATTTGAGAACTCATATTTATGTATTACTGCTAATACTTATTCAAATTCTCTAAAATTTTTAGCACAAACGCACTTATAAATCGATTAACTTCATTAAACGCACAGTTTTGGCAATGTTTGTATTTTCTTATAGGAAAGGTATAAACTTAGTTCTACTACTACTAAAAGCAAAAATTGCTAAAGTTGTATCTTGTATCGAAATCAAAATCGATTTCAATTTCAGATTTCAGCTGAAGAAAGACAAAGGCACATAATGTCATACGTCCACAAAGTTAGCATACTTTAATTTCGATCCGTTTATTACGCTGTATTCATAAAAAACTATTTTTATAGGAACAATTTTTAGATGATACATTAATATCTGTAAATGTAATTTTTATTTTTTAATTATTAAATAGGAATTTAAACATATCTTCGCAAGTAACTGCACACTAGCGCCGAGCGGCTTAACAATGACATGATTAGTTCGTACATTACCAATTTTAAGAAATAAGCTAATCTAAGACCGTTTATTCTTCTGCCTCTGAAGGTGTTTCTTCTACGTGGAAAGTTGACCGCCAATTTTACAAATGTATCCCGTTCCAGTTCAATGCAAGACGAAATAGTTTATGTCTTGATTCAACTGCATTCGTAGTAATGTAGGGGGTTAATACTTTTATCCTGTCACCAACATGAAAATAATGTCGGAAATCAGAAATTAAACGAATATATATAATTTTACTTTAAAATAATGGTGTAAGTTATGTTTTTGTGTTACTCATTACACATTTTATTTCCAATTTTGGCCCATAGCCCACAGTTTTTAAATCATATTTAATTAAGACCTATTACGAAATTAGAAATAATTGAATACTATGTAATTTAGTTTAATATCCAAAATTAAAAACCTTCCATAATTAAAACATTTTAATTTTTGCTGTACAAGTTTAATTGCTAGTAAATACCCACGTGAAACAATGTCATAAATTGCGGAAAATTGCCTTCATTATGTTACGTTAAAAGGGAAAACTGCCACGTAACTCAATTTTGGATTTCGCCGAGCATTGAAGTAGACGGGAAATTAAGGAAATGAAAGTAAGTGCCTACTATGAACAGGAAATGTCGTTAAGTATGAGTGACAGAGCTATTACTTTTTTATTACTAGACCACGATCATGTTACCACCATTTATGCTTTAAAGGTTTCGTTTAGAAAATTACGATAGTCGATAGATACGATGTCCACTGGATTTAGGATTGTTAGTGACTTAGGCAGCATTTTAGAATAAAGGTGAGAAATCCGCAAGCGGATGATGCCCATAAAGTTTATACTTTTGGATTAACTCTTCATGTTAATAAGTTAATGAAATTAATACCGTTAAGTTGAAGAAAATTAATCTTAAAAAATACTGCCGCACTCAGTGTGTAACTATATGCAATTAGTACTTATAGGATTTCGAATGTGAAAATGCAACATCACATCAAAGTTTTGAGCTTGAGCAGCGCTATACATAAACGAAAGGTCAGGTCGATGTGTGGAACACTTTGCGTCAATTAACTTGCAACTTGCACGCCCAACATCATAGTGATCGATTAGTAGTAAGGTAACGAACTTTGTCCCATATCGTATTGCTACATATGATATTTTAACTAAGTTAAGCTGAAGTTAAGTTAACATCACTTTAACAGTTAACTACATAGTATTTATACTTTAAGCTACAGGTCGTGGGTGAGTGTTGAAAGTATAGATAGTAAATTTAATCATGATTTTTACAATATAACCTATCACTTTGCTATGGTTTTATTTTATGAACTGTATGTTATATGGATTTAAAAAAAAATGTTTAATGATGTCCTGTCGAGCGAAAATTTGTTTAGATCCTTAATTCCTTATGTAATTTTCTTGTAAAGGCGTATTAGATAGGCATCAGTGATTTTTCCCTAAAATAAGGGATCTCCGTCCGAAGAAAATTTTATCAAATCAAATCTTATGTTGTAACGAGATTTTGTAATTTTTGTAAACTAGGAAAATTTACATAATTCTAGTTTTATTAAAAATGTTAAATTAGGTTATTAGTTATTAATATTTATATTAAAATACTACTAATATCTCATCGATATTTTCTCCTTAGCACCATTTGAATTTTGTAGCTAATGCGGTTAATGTTAGATAAGGTTTTGAGTGCGTCGTAATGACAGTTTACTTTTAAGTAAAATAGTTTGTACAAACTACTACAATTAAAACAGAGTGGTCAGATCCTTACATTAGCAGTAATGAGTTGCTTTAGTTCACTCACACACATAAACTAATCGCTGTCAACGATGCCAGAAATCATTATTCTTACTACGTCCGAACGTGGGATAACATTTAGTATAACGACCAATTGTCCTTTAGATTGAAAAGTTTTCCCAATTCGATTTCTATCGAGATTTATGTTTGCCACGTAATCTTGAACACCCTTAACGTATTGAAAAAAGCTTGATTAATCGTGCCTTTTAAAGTTGAAAAAATGATCAAAATGTTTGATAACAATGTAAAAAAACGTCCGTAATCGATTATAATGAGACAACCTTTATGCTAATAATTCAGATATACGCGTTCTAATTCCACAATAATAATGTAGTTTGTTTAGTGGAAATAAACATTGTTTTGACGTCAAGTGACCGCGTGTCGCAGGGGGCCAGCAAACACTAAGGGCGCGTCACTAACGTCATCCAATTTGCAGCCCACCCGCGACCTATTTGATTGATCGACCGCTCGTTATCCGGATCACCCTGTATATTTGTTGACATTATTATCCCTTTCTATCAGTCAATTACAACAAAAATGATCTCAAAATTAAGGTAATAAATGACTAGCTGTTGCTCGCGACTTCGTCCGCGTGAAATAGAAAAATAATAAAAAATATGGTCTATGTTTCACAGATAAATTAACTTTCTAACGGTCAAAGAATTTTTAAAATCGGCCCAGTAGTTTTTGCGTGAATTGCATATATGTATACAAAAATCCAAAAATACGAATCTTTTCTCTTTGTAATATTTGTATAGATACTGGTTATAAAATTTACTGAATATTCAAATGGATTAGTTTATGTTTCTAAACGTAAAACCCCCTTTAAAATAACTCAACAAAGATAACTGAAAAACAGATAAAGAAATGTAAAGATTAATATGCAGGTCTTTCTCCAATTCCAATTGTTTAACATAGAGATGTACAGTGAAGAGATATAAAGATCAGTACAAATTGCGCGGTCCCGCAGTACGTGCGCCGAATGAAAACAACTCGTTTCCTGTGAACGACGGAAACAACAATAAAAATTGCCAAATTAAAACGTTTTTCATGTTATCATTATATACAAATAGCGAAAGAAATTAGTGTTACAATACGTTAGGTGCAAAAATAGCATAAAGATTAAAGAGTAACGCAATATCCGAATTAATTATTTAAAATTGACAAAAAGCTACACCGTTTACCGTTAACAAAATATTGTTTTCTTCAGCATTTGCAGCTCCTCGGTTGAGTTTGTTCTCCTTAGCGATGGTACCAGGTTTCAGGCTACATGTTGATTTCGTTGTATCAAAAATAACAAATAAGTTTTCGTATATTTCGTTTACGACAAAATGAGCTTAAAATTTTATTCTAAAACATTATCTATTTTACTCACCCTTAACAACTTAATTAAATCGTTTGACAATATTGGTCTACTGTGTAAGCCCAGCTTTAATTAAGTAGGATTTCAATTTTGTTTTCCATTAAAATGGTTGGCTATTATTTAACGTAGTTACAAACTGACAGCGCTCAGTACAATTTATTTTAAACACTTAACTAAATTCGAGAAATAATCGAGATATTTTGTTTTATTCAGTCTGTACTATATTAATTATCTACGAAAAGTTATCAAACTAACATTTATAAATGCCTGTGTAGTTAAAATATAAATTGCAAACGAATTTCTTGTTAGTATATAGCCGACTAAAATGTAACAAGGATTTTTTTTCTAAAAGAACATTACTGTTATGAAAATAAAATTTTCACTAATACATATTATTTTTCGAGCATTACATCTGACAATGTTCAATGAAAGCGGATATTGAATTTATTGAACACGTTAGGGTTGACGTGGCTGTCAAATATATGCTATAAGTAGAATAAAAAAACTGTTGTTTATTAATTTAAATTTAATTTAAGTAAAGATTTAGTCAACTATGATAGAATTTGAACCTAAAATTCAATATTATGTTAACAGAACTAAAGCTTTAATTAGTACAAACTGAATCCGACTTGCATTCGAAATGTCTGAGTTAAACAAACCACCAATTAGGCAAATTGATCCGTCCGTTTGTGTTACTATCGTGGCTATGCAAATGCGTACGCCGCACCGCTTTCATAAATCGATAGATCGAAGCAGAAGATTGTGATTAACCATTTTGGAATACGATTTTTCTGTTGGAAATTGACCAATAGACATAATGACAGAAGATAGAAACACTTTGTTTATAACAAAGGAATTTATATTCTTTTCTTGATGAATTCGTTTTCGTTCGCAAAGGCTGCTAGAAATCGGATTACTCCCAACCTTCACCGCGCTCTGTCCCCTCATGGAGACAGATGAGAATAAAAAGTTTCATCAGTCCCACCTTTTGCGACGAGGGGACGATTAGAACTTATTTTATTTCTAAACGGTTCGATCTGTCACCTTATTGATGATAGTGGGCTTAAAAGGGACAGATGAAACTTTTTATTCTCACTTGGGGACAGAGCGGAGTGACGGTTAGGAATAATCCAAGAAATCACACTACAAGATAGTTTTTCTCTATGGTGTGCTATAAGTTTTTTAATTACGTTTTTTTGGTAATAGCGCATGTTTTGTTATTTCTATTTTAAAAAATTACTCTAAATCTACAATACATTCTAAAAATGGATAAAATTCATAGCACAGGATCGGACACTATCATAGCTCTCGTATTACCATTGGCTTACTGAATAATCCGATAAAAGAAATGTAGGGTATTTGAGAGAAATATCGTAGGATATCGAGTATCATTTTGCGGTCATATTATTTGGCTGTTGGATCAAGTCTCGTTCGAAACAGTAATATTGTCTAGCGAGAAATGTGAGCGCAGAAAGGCAACGTAATAAAGACAATGATAAGAAAGCTTATTAGACTCAACGCTTTAGAAAGGCTTTATTTGGTGATATATGTGATTCGTCGCCCAGTAATGTAAGACATCGATGTGTGAATACGTTATTTTTTTTATCTTACCTGTGACGTATAAAGAGAATGAAAAATGTTGGACTAGTCACGTTAAGGATAGAACAGTTTGTCTATTAGTTTAAAGTTCTCTTCTAGATTTAAAACAGTCACGTGAACAAGATAGAGGAATTGAAAAGCAATTTTACTAATAGAAATTCCTTGCCTTAATAAATATCTGGCGAAGTATTAACAAACAAGAGAACAACTTTAACGAATTTTCTGAACTTTATAACTTAGGGTGTTCCGGCATTTATATTCATAAGGGAACATTTCACTTGTACACGTAAAGAATACATTTGCTTTTACATTACAAGAAAAACTAAATTCAAGGTAGAACTAAAAACAGCGAGTGAGAACGACTCCCCTAGACTAAGTGAGTTTCGATTAGCGATTTCGCTAGTAGAAATTTAAAATATGTCAAAATATCTAGGAGTTCGTGACTTCAGTAGCTCGTGACTTATCCTATTTCTATACATTTTTGACTTTTCGATCAGTGATGGCGATAACCAAATTACATTTTGTCTGAGGTGGCGGAGCCTTTTTGTAGAGATGATGTCCCATATTGCCAATCAGCTATTTTGAAACTACTTGTATAGTGAAGATGAAGACGCTGTTACAAGACGAATAGTTTTCTGGCTTATGCATGTTAAGCCAACCGCAGCTGCGTTTGTATGCAGTAGCTTAATGTATTATTAGTACAGTTTTCTTGTTCCATGTTAACTTCATGTTAACTTCCAGATTAAAAACAATCAGATAAATAGGAAATGTTTAGGAAGTAAAGTCTTGAAAACGAAAACATTACGTTATACTTATAACCTTTTGAGGTTATAAGTTCCTAAGCACTCAATACACATTTCAATGAAAAATAAGTACACAGAAGTGGTACAGTAAAGGTTCACTTTGTGAAGATATGTCCTTTGGGTAGGTGAAGGGCTGAAGGGTCAACCGTTGCCGGACGTGGCCTTTGATCAGTTTAATCTCTCAATCTCTTGTCAGTTGACCCGTATAATTATGCAAAAAACCTTCATTACGAACTTGCTAATTGGTTTTCTTGATTTATTATACGAAAATAGATATTTCTACAAACGTGATTTTAATATAATACTTAAACATCGTTATTTAGGACTGCGTGAAAACAAAAGATAAACAGTTTTGTTAAACAAAAGTGAGCGTAGCAGTCATATCAAATGTTGTGTATTTTCAATAAATATAGTCTTAAAAAAATCAGCAAATGAGATACAACAAAAAACAAATCTTTAAAACGGACACATTTGTTCCAGACAGGATGCATTAAAATTCAAGTAGGCATAAACCATAAAACAGGCGATATCTACTGAAACATTCATCAATTGGTTACAGCGGCAATAAAACATTGTCTCTCCATTGCATATTGTCCCGGATTTACTGCTTATTTGATTTTTACGTGCGGATTTCAATGTGTATATTTTAATATTTACATAATATTATTTCCTTATACATATGAAGTGAAAATCTATGTACACTGACTACAAAATTTCACGAAGTACTTTTTACATAAGAAAGTTAACTTAAATATATTTATGTCGGATTGCTGAAGTATTAATTTATTTTATCATTACCTAGTGATTCATTAGTGTAAGATTGAACAAATTTTCAACGGAGTAAAATTCTAGTTACGTCGTTTAGAAACGCATTTCATGAAGTTATCGAACCAAAAACACTAACGAAAGGTTAAATGTAGCTGGGAAACCGGCCATTAACCTTACTTAACAAACAAACCGAACTATCTCGTATTAAGTATCTTGTTACAGTTGTAGTAAATTATAGTCGAAAATACATCATTTGAAGCATCGAGAAAATTAACGGTTTTTCTCATTAAACTACGAAATGGATTGGTGCTCGTAAATCTTTTGGCATTTGTAAAATATGCTTCGCTTTAAATTAACTTTTGCGAAGTACACTAGATAACAGTCGAAATGTCTAGAATGTCTATTTATCTACAATCTAATATATTGTTTATATAATATTCTATAATACATAACATTATATTCTGTTTTGCCATATCATATCATAGATAAGAGCAATGACCGTAATAGAAAGTTTAGGGCCAGTCCCACTACTGGCTGATAGAGGCTCAGATAGGAATAAGCGATAAGGTAACAAAATCTGATATTTCCATCACATATTTTACATGTTGGATTGTTAACAGACAATTTACAATATGGTGGGACAGGTACATATGTATAAATGGAATTATTGTCCAAAGTATTGTACTCAAAATATTATAAAAACTGATTAATTCTACAATTTCATATCAAAAGATAAGTAAGTATGTTACAGATTCCAGTTACTATATTTTAAGTCTCTTTCCGATAGCTGAGTCTAGCTCATTACGTGCTTTAAGAGCGCTTGAAATGAAATTATTTTCTAAGTGCTGTTGAGATTGCCTTTCAAATCGAAAAGTACGTTCATTTTACTTTATATTTTTAATTAATATTTATTTAGTATGTATTAACTAATAGTATAGTAGTAATTACATTTGAAGTAATTCAATTAAAATATTTTTAATTAGCTTTCGCCCGCGACTTCGTCTGTGTGGAATTATAAAGGAAGTAGTTTTTGTGTTTTTCCAGATTTTGGTCTATACCCGTGCTAAACATCGAAATCCGTTCAGCTTTTTAGGTTACCAACTATATCAAACATCTATCCATCCAACTATTTTTTTTAATCTACAGTATTGGTAAAATTTGAACAATTTTCTTTAATGTTACCTCACATTCTGTGTACATACTGAACAGTCACGTGGTAGTGATTACAAATGAAATTATCAACATTGTTGGCAACACAGAGGTATAGCTGCCGACTGCCGGTTGCCGGGGACAAAGCGGACTAAGGAAATTACACAGAGCCCGCAAACAGCGTCCGTCTGAATACACTAATTGTGATTGTATACGCCTTTGTTAGGTGAATTCTCCAAGGAACAATTAGAGGATAGGTAACTTGTGTTTATCTAAAAGCTGTGTATGTATCTAAAAAGTGTTTATCTTTCAATTCGAAAGGAAAACATAAGATCGATTTACAAGTCTCTTATCACTAAAAATTACTGTTAAATACATGTTAATATTAACATTAGTTTAAATATTAATTTAAATATTCACATAAAGCTGTGTATCCGTATTTTAGTATAATTCAATTAACACCTCTTTTTCATAAATCAACTTTAAAAGTAATGGCTAAAGAGGAAAGCAACGTGACCTAATTCCGAGATAGTCGTTGCGACAAAATACACCGAGACACATTTCGGTTCAAAGTATACTCTGCGGGCACATTTTTTCCGCGTTTTAACGAGCTTTTTTGTATCGATCTGTCTCTTTTTCAATCATTGTTAATTTCAGGTCTACTTAACGGTTTCGAAGCTCGTTTCAGAGGATTATTCAAATTGTTTACAGACATTATCTAAACCAGAAAAAAGACCTGAGACTCTATTGTCAATTTTAGATGAGAAAATGTATATTAGCTAACTAATATTATCAGTCTTGGAGTGTGCGTAGTTGAATACATAAGATAATAAGTATTGAAATGAAAGAATACAATATCACATTCGTCAGATACAACTCGCCTAGAAACATAAAATAGTTTAAAAATATTTAATTGCATTCCATGTATTAAATTAGTACTGAAAAACAAATACTAGGACCTAAAAGCCCTTTAAAGGTAGGTGTTTTTGAAGCAAGGGTGGGTGAACACTTAACGTGTGCCAGTTTCTCGTTTGTATAGCACCTTTTAGTTTTAAGAGTTAGAAAGTCACGACAAAAATAAGTAACATTGCGAGATTCGATAAAAATCCAAGTTGTATCTTAGCAAAAAAATGATACAGAGAAAATTGAAGTCGAATCAGAGTAGAGTTCACGAAACTACGTGTTTAATCTTAAATTCAATTCGATCAGTATGACACGAAATTTGCATGGAAATATTGGAAGCAGAGTTGAACAAACGAATTCATTTGAATATTATAATGAATTTGGGATTTCTGGTAGCGACACCTGTGACTTGCAAGGCTCGCGTAAATATATGTCGAGATTCATTCACCGTGTGTTTCAATTACTTACACGTTAAATATGACAAAAAGGTGGCTTGCGAATCACGAATTATGAAGCTTGAGTAATGTTATAAAATCTTAATTTAGTATATCGCGATGTCATAATAAGTAACAACAAAACTTATAAACGATTCCAGCTAAAATCAAGTATTTTTATTAGTTTTCAAAATTATTTTCAAGACTTTATGCGTCTTTTATTGCAATATACATACAGATAAGGCCATTATTTTAATGAATTTCCTAGTAGAATCTTTGCCTACATTCTTCAATAGGTGATGATTACCTCTATCCTTAGTAAAGTTTAGTAATAAAATGTAGTAATGGTCAATAATAGTATAAGTTAGATTTAATATGATCAACGCATAGTTGTGTATATGTTGGGATGAAAAATGAGAAAAAGGTGCGGAATCACGGAAAACGGAAATCCTTACTCTCTCTCAACCCCGCAGGGTCACGGCCGCGAATACAGCCACTTTTACTTATTTCTTTAAGCAGTTTTATTTCATTTTTGGCATATTCATATCGATACGTTCCTTCATTGGTATAGTCTTAGTTCTTTCTTTAGAAGGTTTTCTGATAAATAACATTAGAAGGGTCTAATAACAATTTTCTTATCCTATTGGGCTTTAATTATAAAAATAAAATCTGATTGCTTGAATAACAGAAGTTATAATTTGATAAAGTGTTGGTTATAACTTAATTATAGATATTCAAATAAGATTTTAGATTGTCTTAATCTTTATTCATGTCTGTTGTATATGATAATCACAATAACTCGATGTGACAGTACCTCACTTGATATGTTCATTGGATTTTATGTCATTTCACTGATCAGGGGCAAAAGTACTAATCACATATTTTATAAAACTCTCATCAAAATGAGTAGACATATTTGGTAAAAAGATATCGTAAAGAAACGAGGCAATTGTGCTTTCAAATTACATTCTCATGTCTACAAAATTATACGTAATACTGACTTCAAGTCTCTAAGTACCAATATTAAAAAAAACAACGCATTTTAATTTTACTCTCGATAAAAAGTGTTTAACTGTAACGTAAGAAAGTCTATTTAATAAAAAGTTAGACGTTCCTTAACAATGCATTTCTTTGAAAGTAGGAAAAGGTCAAGCCAGCGGTGCGGTGCGGTCTGGCGCTTAACAAGCTCTTAATGAATTTTACCGGCGGAATAAAGTTATTTCTGTTATTCGCAATTCAGTCCGGAGTACACTTAAGAGGTTTTACATTAAGGATGCCCGTTAGCTTTTTATAACACAGAGTTATGAGAATTGTATACGTGATTAATAGAAGTTGTATCTCATTGTTTACTTGGAAAACATCGTAAAATTTTACATTTAAATCTTTGCAAAGGCGGTTGTAATCTTTTTTAATGTGATATTTGGGTACGATTGTTTGTTGTATTTTAAATCGCACATTTAAATTTCAAATATGTAAAAATCCATGTAAAAAGAGATAAAAAATTGTTAGTTGTTTAAATATCGTCGCTTTTCTGTTGAATTGCGTGCTTTATATTATCCCGGGTAATTGTATAATTTATAAAAGGACGAAAGACGAAAATTTGATAGGGACTTAAAGGATTTCCGTGTTTTATAAAGGATAATATTATCCGTGGTTTCAACTTCGCTTTTAAATTAAGTCTATCAGAGGGTCGCGTAAAAGCCGTTTCTTAAAACAAGATTTCCATTTTAAATTCTTCAATGGGGAAAAATTACTAATGAAATTGTGACAAAACGTGATAAATTCAAAAGATAATGATTTTTAATTAATCTTTTAAATGATAACGATAATCATTATTTAGGAAAGCTATTCGAGGGTTGCTATAATAAATATTTTAATTCTAATTTTAAAGCCACTTGTAATTACTTTAAAGATGACATTATTAATCCTACGAAGACAGAGGATATCCACTTAAACTACGAAGTTAAATAAAACGATACAATTTTGAGAAAATGCGTTGTAATTTTTCATTTTCATGTCAAGCTAACATTTTTATATTCAAAACTTTTGTCCGCGACTCCATCCATGGAATTAAAAAGAACGAAAGTACGCTTATGCGTTCTTTTAGGCTAAGTTCTACATCTATACCAAAGTTTATCCAGATCCGTATAGCCGTTTAGGCTACAAACTCTAACAAACATTCATCCATACGTCTAAATTTTTGCATTTATAATATTTGTACGATAATATCTATAGGACAAGGTACATTTCTGTCAAAAGTCCTGCCTAAATTACACTTGTTTATATTTTAATAAAAAGTCAAAGAATATTGAAATATTTTTAATTAGTACTTTAAGTCTCCGGTTTTAATTTAACTAGTTTTTATAAATTAATTGGGCTGTAAAATTTTAACGTAATTACTAAAATAAAACTTAACGACGTTTATTCATTAATGTTTTATTTTGTAGAAAAGTAAAAAATTAATGTTAAAGTTTACTCTAGGAAAAGATTAATGAAGGGTAAAATATCATAAAATTAAGTTAAAGTTTGGTAAAAGTAGTATTTTATAAAGAAGAGGGAAAATTGGAAAAGAAAAATTTTAATAAGAGTTTCATTTTCAAATACTAACAAGTAAAATATTGGTTTATAAAATTAACTATTAATAAAATCACATAAACTGAATATATAAAAATTATTTAGTAAACGTTATGTGAAGGACAAAATGTGGATAAAACGAAGTGGGTGTCTTCTGGCCACAGCTGAGCAAAGTCAAAAGACGTATAAAGTGAAGTACGTTAGCGTAATGAGATATTCAATCTGCTAGAGTTAATGAGTCTGAAGTAATTTCCAAGCAGTAATCGAGTAGCCGAACTGTTTTTGTTAGTACTTACATCAAGAGAAAAGAGAAATGTATATCTTAAAATAAACTAGCAATAACGTTTTATTCATCGATATTAACGTAGATCTATACTAATATTATAAAGGGGACATATTTTTGTATGTATTGGAATAACTCAAAAACTAATGGGCAGATTACAAAAAAATCTTTTACTATTAGAAAGCTAGGTTAACTAAGTAACATAAAATCGCGTGGACGAAGTCGTGAGTACCAGCTAGTTAATTATAAAAGTCTAAAATTATAAAAACTGTTTTATATTGAAACGTTTTTATTTCAATAAAGTTAAGATTTTTCTCGAGTATACAGAAATAAAATGTGAAGATATCCGTTCTTTAATATCAAGCGCAACTGCAACTGAGACTATAAAAGTTAAGTGCGAGAAAATCGGGTCAGCTTAATATAAATAGGTACAGCGGAGTCGTTTTATGGAAGCGTTATAGAAATTAATTTAAACAACACTATTCACCACAATAATCCACTGTAAATTATGACTAACTCACTAGATGTTGAACGTAATCAAACAAATATTATAAATGCGAAGGTTTAGATGGATGAATTGACGTTTGTAGCCCAAATTGCTCAACATATCTCGATGAAATAGTCGGGAACAAACACATAAGCTAATCACTAAGTTTTTTTCCAATCCGCTAGTTAAAAGCTAGTACCTACATCTACACACGCCAGTCGTGTACAAGTAAGTCAACAAATACTTTTAGGCGTGTTACTTCGATTATAAATTACTCTCCAAAAAGTCCTCTCATCACTTGGGAAACAAGTATTTGTAAAAGCACCAATATAAATAATGTGGGTGAACGAAAGCCAAATTAGAATTTGATGCAACTATGTTACGCGTGACGAAATCGTTACGAACTAATGTCCTAAAATTAGCAATATTTTGCGATGTTTTTGAAAATTTTGAATAAATAAAAGTAATAAATATATAAAAGCTTTACTATTTTACTCTAATTAAAAAATGTATACATTTCATAGGAGCATTGGCTCCTGCATTAGGTTTCCCAGTGCTGCAGGAGCCAATCCCTTCCCCATTTGTGCCAATACATAAGTGCCTAAAAAACGAAGAATATGAACAACAAAGACATAATATTAATTTAATTTAAACGTCGTCGGTGAAAAAAAAAACGCTAAGAAAATAATCTCACTATTTACTTTTTTATTCTAAATCTTAACGAAATGAAACTTAAATTAATGAAGTGACACATTAATAATTTATTAACCATGACCTGACTCAAGATCATAACAATAATGGCATTCACAATCTGGCAACAGAACTACTGTTAATGTACAGATGTTGGCAACGAGTTTAGCCTCGATACCTCTAACAAATAGACGCTATTCTGACAGAATAGCTAGTTCAATACTTCGTTTCTGATTACTATATCGCATATTTTCTTTATTTATATTATTTTTTAACTATTTTAATATATATCGATAATAAAAAAAAGTTCAGAAAGAAAACATTGAGGACAAAAACCTGTTGCCGACCCTACAGGAGTAGGATAAGGAGAATGATGATGAAAAAAAAATCCTAGATTTGGAAGCAACATATATTCTCTAAAAATTAAAATGAAATATCTCGCTAAAACTTATCCAAGTGTTCAATTACGTAAGTACAAAAAGCTCAGATTAATAAAACGTTGGTTTCTTCTGAAAGCTCATTAATTCGTCTACTAAGTAACAGATAATTACTCATCCTGAAAGGATCGGACGTTAAGCGGATCAAAGGATAGCCGTTTTATATGCAATACTCGGGGAATAAACCTTTTGTGTCTTACATTTTTTCTTTTGTTCTGTTTCTTTAATAAATTTTGCTTATCGTAGATGTGTCTTGTTTGCGCAACTAAGTTTTGTATAGTAACATAATTAGAGGCTCAATTTATATTAAAGGAAATGATTATTAGCGTTTGTTTTTGTACACTTCCTTCCTTATAAAGGCAAGATAATTATTATTGTTTGTTACGGATGTTTACAAAAGCATAGAGCAGTAAATGTTACATGAACTTTGGATATTCGTAAAAAATAGATGATTATAAATCTTCATCGTATTTTCAGTTCCATTTAATAAAACATTACACAAATATTTGAAATTTTCCGGTATTTCATTTTAACATAACCTTACAAAGTTAATTCGCGATAAGAAATTCTTTCTTGTCTACTTTGTAAGAAAAGGTATCGCCATAACTTATATGGAATTGCCCTGTCTCTACGTTCCTGTCAATCGACATATATTACACCAATAAATTGAGGGACATCCTTCTTCCCTTAATTAAATCACTGTCGAATAAAGCTTTATGGTTTTTTCACCATACTCTTAGAAAGATAATAAATATCGGAATACGATGAATTTTAAATTCTAATAAAAATTTAGAGATCGTTAAATTGATTAATTTAAGAACAAATCAAACAGAAACAGTGTTTAATGATTTATTTATAGCGTGCAAAGAATGGATTCGTAACATAATTTATTGCACGAAGAGAACTCGGATGCATAATAAAATAAACAGAATAATCATTACTAATCCAATCAATTGAAATTGGATTACTTGTATGTTTGTACATACGATGTGATACATTGTTTAACATTCTCATATCATGCTTTGTAATATTTAATTTAATAATCTCAATAAATTGCAGTTTTATAAGTGTCGAATTTTTAATGACGGTAGTTCTCGCATTGTCCAAAATCATTTTAGGATAAACATATTTGTTAGTGTTGTGCCGTCCTTATGTGGCTAGTGAATATTTTATTTTTTCTACCTTTCAATAGTTATGACTGTAACTTCTAATGTTGGATAATGCATTATTAATTTGGAATTGTTCTATGAATGATTAAGGGCCGGAACAGTGCCGTGTGCCGGGCTCGCTGCCAGGCATCGCGCGTGTCGCGGCGCTGCGGGAATCTAGAACTATTTGATTGATTTATTAATCACATCGACACATGTACGTGCTTGTTCACGAGCGAGCCATTAGTTTTGCATCAAACCTTTCATCAGTACACAACAATGCGATCGTATTAGCGTTAATCATACTAGGAAATATAAATAGAAATGTATGTAACATTTACCAATAAATTAATTATTGTACGCTTAGAAACACTTATATAGATATAAAGGAAATCAATTCTATTTTAAGTTTAAGTCCCCTGAATATGGTATTTTTATTGATAGTAAGCTAAGCGTAGCAACACTTAACCCTTAGCCAGTCGGTTAAGTGAGCTATTAGTAGAAAAATTAATATTAAATTAATTCTTAATAATGTTCATAGTTTCGCTGACCGCCTTCAAGATCAATGTGGCAGTAATGTCAGCTACAACTCGGCGCCAAATAACACTATTACCACGTTTCAATTGGCAGCCGCTGTCGCCCCGAAAGTGTCATTAGATGAGGTCATACTAACCCAATGGAGACGTATTCAAACGCATTTTTAATGTTAAGGAAACTCATATTTATTTACATCCATACTAATATTGTGTAGAGGAAAGATTTGTATTTTTATATGTATTGAAATAACTCAAAAACTACTAGGCAGATTTTCTTTTCTTGCACTAGTAAAAAGCTATGCTATCACTGAGACGACGACCCGAGCAACAGCTTGTTCGTTGTGTCATTGAAGATTTAAACTGAAATGAATTAGTAAGCCTGATTTATTAGTTTTCTGAATTACGTGTAGTCGATTTGATTCCATCCAAATTTTTTTTTAAATTTCAATAATAAACTATTGAATTAAGGCAGAAATTAACAAAGTAAAATAAATACTCTTATGACTCGTTAAGGTATAAGGTAATCTTATGGTTATTAACGCAATAATAAAACTGTTAGAGACATAACCTTCTGCATAACCGTTAAGCCGTAAAACGTGACTATTTCTCAACAAAACTTCCATTTTATCCTTTCTGTTGTCATAAAATATCTACTAAAAACACATAGACTGCGAATGGTATAGTAATGTTCCAATTAGATACACTTTCTTATAAAATTATTATGCGGAATGTGTGAAAAGTTGTTGCCGCGTTTGTTAAATTGTTGTTACAAAGCTAATAAATGAAAGTTAACTTTTTATCGTAGTTTATTACTTTTAAATTGGTTCTGTTTTTTTTAAAACACTAACTTTTGTGTCATTTTGATGCTTCATTTTTCTTCTTTATAAGTAACCCATATGATCCTTCGAGCCGGATAAAATATTTATTTCTTTTGAATATTCGGAAAAGGTAGTGGAAATCTAATTTAAATGCTATTAAACAATTACTGATTCTGACTGGTGTTGTACAAAGATGCAAGATCTATCCAAAATAGATGTAAACAATACACGTACTATGAAAAGAACTTAAAGGGCATTCGCAATAAACATTTTTTACGACAAAGAAGCTATAAAGTGGGAAGATATGATTTTTACTGTCTGCAACTGTTCCGGAGAAAAAATTTAAGACTTCATTTAAAAGTTATAACGATTCAAATATAGAAGAAGATGTACAAAATATTAATAAATGTAAATATGTACGTAAGTGTAGAATAAAAGATTATGGTACAATTATCGACGACAGTGATCTTAAGAAACCAAACAAGTCCATAATCTTGCTTGACAAATGCATCGTGGCTTATGACATGCATTTCATTTTTTATTTGTTTACCTATTTCAAATTTGTAATTTATTATAAAAGATTAAAGCATAACCAGGGGTTACAAGGAACTAAAGCACAATATTTATATAAACCAGAGCTCTTATATTGATGGTTACAAGGGTAGAGGAAGACCGAAGAAAGAAGGGATTCAGATATGACGGCTGATAGCGATGTATGGAAGAGCAGCACATACTGTGCCGACCCTCAGTAAGGGATAAGGGCAAGTGGATGATGATGAGAGGTCTTATCGAGAACATTTGCGAGATAGTGGTGAAAACTTTTTCGTAATCATCGACAAAATGTATGATAACGTCAGGGTGGACAAGAACACGTGCTAGTCAATACTGATGCGTCGATAGACAATGAGTGCTTGATTAAACCAATTAATAGTGCAGCTGTTCAATAATTTAACTTAAGTCTGATTAACTGTATTGTGACAATACCCTTATACACATTAGAAGATTTGAATTGAATGAGATCTCAATTTTCAACCAGCCGTAATTGTTGGAGGAGGTCACGATGTAACAGACCAAAATATATCATTTTCACCAACAGATCTTATAATCCCTCTGTAAGTCTGTTTTAAATTATACCCGACTAGCTGTTCCGGTGCGACGTCATCCGCATGAAATTTTGAAAATTTTATTTTATTGCATACATGTGTCAAATTATCAATTGCAAATGTCAAAATGACACAATGACAAGACATGGCAATCTTGCTTCCTTGATGTTGGCAGCAACTTATGCTCTCTTTCCCACATTACGGTTTTTATTCAAAATACTTACCACCTAAGTTTAACGGCGTGAAAATATATAGCCTAAAGTGTGACGTAAGTGTAGGGCTTTTTATTAAAAAAAAGAATTATTCAAAAATATGCTGTGATTGCTGATATATTACGCCATAAAGTTGTGTATGTTTACGCTTTATTATATTAGTATAGATAATTGTAGGTTAGTTATTAATTATTTAAAAATAATGATTAATATCAGCTATAATTAATGTTTATGATGGAAAATACAGAAGAAATTGGACGATAATTATCCATCTCGGCCAGCTATTGATCAACTTCAATCAAGCGTTCTATTAATGAATTTGTTGTTATTGGGTTAATTATTTCATTAACATGGTTAATTGAAATGTTTTCTAATAATATTATAGATATTTCATATTAATCGGCTAAAAAGAAAAAAGTCACGTTCTCAAATTCATTTATGTATTAAAAATAAACGTTAGAGAATTGAATGCATTGTAACAACTAGGTATAACAAAAACTAGAAATGATTTTTAAATCAGAACTTCTTTAGATCAGAACAAATTTTTTCGGTTAGTCTTGCAATTTTGTAGACTCAGAGAATCGATAGATTATGTAAAAGATAAGGGTTTTGGTGGTGTTGCTCATTGTGCTCTATATCTGTGGCGATCGGCCATCATGTGGCTTCAATATTACGTAGATTATGGAACGAATAAGTGACATGTTCAGTAGACTTTATGCAGCGCTAATAACTAAATTGTCGTTTTGTAATGACAATATCACGAAATCTTTAATATGAGAATGTCAGAATTTTATAAATTTTACAAATATACCACATTAATCTCGTAAATATTATATAGAAATTAAAAAGTACTGTTTGTATTTTGCAAGTTCTTAATAAGTTCCATTCTTCTAGATAAAGTATTTGATATCTATTGAAGATAGAATCTATTGAATGTCCTTACTAAAGCCTCAATGTATGACGCGCATATGCATTGCTTCCAAAGTAGTGGATTGTGAAAGTGGGCGAGAGTAGAGCTCGGTATTTCAGACTTCAGTAGCTAGTCAACCGTCGCGCGGTCCGGTTGCGCCTACCGTAACAATATCAGCCATGAATATTGCGAGCGAAAACTTCATATATAATTTTGAATATTAAACAACTACGTAATTTTGTTTGAGCTATTATTTGTGTTTTTTTTTTTGTGATTTTATTGTTGTTTATTTTGTTAAAAATATAGTGGAAGGAGAGACGAGATTTTAAATTGACAGTAAGTATTTAAAATATAATATTAACGTAATAAATTAAAATATTTTAGTAGGTCAATATTTCCATTACATGTTTTGACAACAGGAATAGTAGTTAAGATTTTACAATAGATAAATAAATAAAAGAAACACAATTTAAATTTACCATGACAGATATTGTATAGAAAATAACGATATCCAATCTAAAATAAATAAGAAATGGTTTAAGTACGTGTACGAATAATTATATTTTCTCGGATAACATGGCTGTAAAATCGGATTAGTTGCCATTCAATGGCTTTCTCACGTTTATAATAAAGAGCGTAACGTTAAAATATTTTAGCATTATATTTTTATTGCTGCGCTGTGATGGATGAGATGAAATATATTGGTTTTCTTCAATATGGCGTATCAAACGGAATATATTAAAAGATTTTTTTTTAATATCGTCATTTTAACAGGAATCGTGAAAGTGTTTGATACGTCGTGAAGTATAAAAACACCCACACACGTTCCGTTTCGCTAATTAAATTATCATAATTGGATAACGATAACGAGGTGATAGACTTAGCGGTCTTCTATTGTGAGGGAATACAAATATTTATGTTTATTTTTGGTGAAGCGGCAACAGAGAAAACTGTTTTTTTTGTATCATCAATTATTTAAAAATGCAGTTATCTAAATTTAACTGTTATCTTAGCGAAATAAAGGTAATTCAGTAATATATTGGTTTTCACTTAATTTTGAAGATAACAAACATGGGTTTGCAATTACGTTAATATAACGGCTAACATGGATTGAAAGTTAACAAATCTCAATAAAACACTTGCTTTATTTACTTATCCGATAAATGGATACAATCTTTTGTTGCTGAAATCTGTTTTGAAGTTATCAATAATTCTTTAATAATGGCATTGTCAGAATACCTTTCTCGTTCCACGATAAAATGGTGATCCCTTTGGTAATCGTAAAAATTTCTTTAATGTAGAACTCAAGGAATTGTCGTCTTTACAGGATCGTTTATTTCGGGTGTTAGAGCGACAAGAGCGTTGACTCAGTGAGATTACGATTTAAATATAGGCGGGAGAGAGCTGCCAAATCATTGGGGAAATGTTCGGGACCGGCCTGCACAGGACGTCAACGAATTGTCCGATTGTTTTGCGCAATCTATACGTTATTGGATCACTAATTGGCCCGAACTAATTATACACACGTTGATACTTATTGATTATTACTATGAACATTGACCAGTTGATTGCTTTTCGGTTGCTACGATTTAATGATTTAGAACAAAAGGGCGCCAGAATCGAGTCAATGACCGAGTAGGGGTTGATATAAGATTTAATAAAGGTTAAGACATATTGAGATCGATAACATGTGGGGTTATATGAAAAACCCGAAATCAAGTATTTACCCATATTCATATGGAGTAGACACATGTGTTTGTATAACCGTGGTAGTGCCCACTTTAACATCTTAGCACGAATAGGCCGGCACGCCCGGTGTAAT
>NW_013525157.1:4432392-4441276 GCF_000836215.1 Papilio polytes
CAACGCATCTGCAATTGCGGATGTCTATGGGCAGCGGTCGCTTCGCCATTTTGGCGGATTCAGGTGGCCGCGTGCTCGTTTACCACCTTATGTTATATAAAAAAAAACCGTATAAAATGGAAGTTTTTAATCTCTGTGTATCCCTCCCGCTCTGGCGCCTCTAATTTTAGGTTTTTCTATTATTGATGACTGCAAACCATATGCATAATTATCAATTAACTAATTTTATGTTTAACTTTATTAAACAACATTTACTTCTCTTAATTTTATAATTTTTGCGGTCCCATTTCATTTCGTCGAGCACAATCTTATCTTAGTATTTGTAGAATTTTTATTACCACGGATTTAAAAAGATTTACGGGTAATTATCATAAACTACGTTACAAGCCACTCTAATTTCAAAATTTATTGTGAATATTAAGTAATTTGTATTAGTGGTTTAAATATATGAACATCACATAGATTGAATTCTATTGTAACACACAACGTTAATTTTTACAAATGTCTGGTAACGAATGAAGCGTTTTAGAAGATTTTAAATTACAAAATATTAGACAGCCTACTTACTTAGGTATTAATTATTTGTCATGCTATGTTTATGTTGTCAAACGTACCTGTATGTTCTCAAACTAAAAGCTTATTGATTTGGTTTGAGACTATCATGTTCCAGTTACATGCTACAAGGAAGATACATAGATGTACACCGTATACACTTTGACATATGACACCCTAACTTCTTGACGTGTATATGAATTACTCTGGTGAAGAGAGCAAAATCACATCTCTGTAACTGATATCGCGTAGCCACAGTCACTCCATATCCATATATATAAGTACAGGCAATTCGTAAAAGCTTAAATATAATTTACCGATTAAAGAAATTTCCTTAATAGAATTATCGCGTCTGATTACATTTTAATTAATGACCTAAATATATTTTCTCCATAGACGTTATAATGTTAATTTATTAATTTAATCCAAACGATATTTCATCACGATGCAGATTTCACAATTTGTAGAAGTGACATAAATTTTAAGGTCAGGGTCATCTCTATTTTACTTGTAATATCTTCATGTGATAGCTGGTTGTCATCATTTGTACAGCGAATATGTCTAGCTACTGCTTAAACAAAGATCATTACTCTAAGAACATGTTTTGTGAAATTCCTTTGGATATTAAAGTGAATGAACGAGTTTGTCGCACGTTCTATAGCGTCGCTTTTCTCACGACGACTCTATGATTAATGAAGTCTAACCCCTCGAGAGTTCTCGAGTCATATTTCAACATTTTTATTCTTACTTAATGTTAATACATTTAGTATGTTATTAAAACAAACGGTTTTTTAACGGTTTGTGTTTCTAAAAAAATTAATATTAAATTAGTTTAATTATTAGAATCCAATTCCATCTTGTTTTTAACTTTTTTTTGTTGTTACTAATTTTATTCTGCAAGTAAATACAATAGTTTGTACTTATTTATATTATCCATATGGCATTAGATATATACATTTTGTTTTTATAAAACCCACTGTTAATCATTTTTATGTCTTCCAAAGTGTTAATGAGTAAGATATTTAGAGATTAGTTGTTCGTTTTTCTGTTGTTTTGTTTTTTGTTAACAGCGGAGGTGACGACTGCTGTTGACAGACGTAATTACAACTTGTCCACAAGAAATTCCGTCACAATGTGTTTTAGTTAAACAAAAAAGTTTAAAACACTTTCAAGAAACACAATAAATTTAATATTAAGATCGTGTTTCTTATATTTATAAGTAAACTAGGTGATGCTCGCGACTTCGCCCGCGTGAAATTAAAAAATAATAAAAAGACATAGCCTATGTTACTCACGGATAACGTAGCATTTTAATGGTGAAAAAATTTTTAAAATCGGCCTAATGCTTTTTGCTTATATAAAATAAGAGATAAACACTGGGCTTGTCTAAAAAGCTCTAGTGGTGAGCTTTTGAAATAAAATAAACCAGGTCGTGTTACTAATATATCTTTGTTATATTAATTGACATTGAGTGTAGGTTAGTTTAGCTATCACTTTTGAGTTTAAAACTGGTTCATGGTCAACAGGGCATTGCACATACGACATACTAAGTTTAGTACTCGTGCTCGCATTCAAACGTGTATTATCGCACTTGATTATTTTATATTCAGTCTATAATCGTAATATTTATACTATTATAGTAATGGGGTTCATGAGTTTAATATTTTATACATTTAAAACACACATCCTTGACTAAACTATCGCAAAACTGTTTAGTCTTGCTTTGATTGCGTGGTGAGGTGCACACTATATGATTTTTAGTTGTGCAACTAAACAGTTGAATTGGCTGCGATACAATCGACAATCGCACAACAGTTGTGAAATAGTTTAGTCAAAGATGTGCGCCCGTTTTTATAGTTATTATTTTTTATAAATATAGCCATGTTTGAATGCTTTATTGTTTTGTGTTGATCTTTGATATATTAAGGTAAAAAGGTATATACCTCTCATAAAACTTACGCACTTCGATTACCGAAAGTGGTAACATGAACGTGGGCGCGGTCCATCAGTAGATTATGCTGTAAACTTGTATTCAATCAAATCCTATTACGTTTATTTTCTCATTATTTTTTTTCTCTGAAATAACGTGTGCAGTTAAACTTAACACAAGAATAGCGTTTGATTAGAAAAATAAAACATTCAATGTTGCCATAACAAAGGTTTACTATTACCAATGAATTTGAATTAAATTAATACTCACTGGATTTATTTAAACTTGTTTAACATATTAAAATATCTAAATCGAAGTATTTGCATATTTCATTTATAGGATAAGTACTGCATTGGATAAAATTGGGAAACTTGCCCCTTTAACAACACGAATGAAGACATAAATTAACAAAGTTTTGTTATAAGACTTAAGGGCTGAGGTAAGGGAAGCACGCAAACAACTCTGTTTATACGTAAGTCAAGTAATTTGCTTTGAGATCAAAATGTATTTACAAACTTTATACACAGAAAATAATATCGTTCGTTTATCACGAATTTTCTCAAATACACTATGATGATGAAGTTGTTATGATGGGAACATAATGATGATGATGATTTATAAATACACAAACTTGTGGGTGGCCTATGTGTCCTTCCAGACTATACCTACATCTATACCAAATTTCACTTAAATCTGTTTAGCCGTTTATGCTGCACACTCTAACAAACATCCATCCATCCATCTAAACTTTCGCATTTATAACATTAAAGTAAAAGCATGATATAGTATTAAAACTTGTTTTGGAATAATTAGAAACCTTGTCAACATTATCGAATTTACTTTAAAATAGCTGTATGTGTTTCGAAATCCTTTCTCAAAGTTTACGTTAATAAATTAATGTTTGAATACACCGGATACCTCTGTTACCTCAACGTAATAACAATTTCGCTGAGGTGTTGACACCGACGTGTATATTCCTCTTAATTTCCCGCCTACATTGACATTTGTTAAATTTTGAAACTGGGTTACTGTACGAAATTGAATTTTAATCTCTTGATATAAGAGTTATTTCAGATTACTCTTGTTTGCATTGAAAGTAATTTTAATGGAACACCGGTTGATAACAAATTATGATTCTCGGGAAACGAAAATGTTAATATGTTAACGACATAATGCTGTCAGAAAGGCGATGTTTATATAAATAGGACTTATATGTGGCTACATTTAAACCAAAGAGTAAAAAGCTATTTTGCGTTATGATAAAACATATGTTGTTTCAACCTTTATGGCGTTACGGATTAGACTCTTTAGTATCTTCTAAAGATACATGCAGTGGAAGAAGAAGGAAGAGGAAGACCGAAGAAAGTATGGATGGATTGTGTGAAAGAGGATATGCTTAAGAAGGGAGTGGATTCAGATATAACGGCTGATAGAATTATGGAAGTGCAGCACATATTGTGCTGACCCTCAATAAGGGATAAGGGCAAGTTGAATATGAAGATAGAATCGGCAACGCTATGTAAAAAATCAAGACGAAATACAAACACCAACTTCTTTGCTTGAGGATCGCGTGACAGAAAAACTATCATACTAATATTATAAATGGGAAAATTTTGATAAATGGTTAGATTGGATGTTTGTTAGAGTTTGTAGCCTAAACGGCTGAACAGATTTCAATGAAATTTAGTATAGATGTAGATGATAGTCAGGAAGAACACATAGGATACTTACTTTTTGACCGACTTCCCAAAAGAAGGAGGTACTCAATTCGTCTGTATGTTTTTTTTTATTTTTTTTAGTTTTCATTGATTCCATGCGGGCAAAAGCTAGTCTTTGTAATATTTTCTAATCTCTGAAAAGTCTCCAGATACCACTTAAAATCTGACTTTGAGTTAATGACTTAAATCTAACTATGTTACTTAGTTTTTATTTCACGCAATCAGTAACAAAACAGATGAAATAAATTAAAGAAAATGTCGCTGTGTTGCGGTTAAAGTTTTATTTTCTTACATCAACCTTCACAAACTTAATGGAGGTACATTTTTTGTAGAAGACCGCATTTTACGTTCCTACGTGAAGGCAATTCCCTATAGAGACGATAGAACGTTAGAGAATTACTAACGCGTTTACATATTTCATAGAATATTTGATTTTAGGTAATAGAGTAATATTTCGGGAAATATCTCTTTAAGCAAAAAAAAAGATAGTTTTCATTTTTTTATATGCTTTTCGTGTATTGTTTATTAATCGCAATATTTGATACAAATTAATTGGATTTCTTATTTTGTTTTAAAGTGCTATCTTGATTTTGAAAAAGTTGAAAGGAGGAAAATAACATTTTGGCGATGAATAATGTAATAACCATTAATTTAACTTTTATGCAGCATTTATATTTGTACTAAACATGTATATCAAGGGCGTACTTTCCTCTATTGAAATATCATTAAGAAAGTAAAAAAAAGACCAGATCGGGATGACTGAGCGCTCGCTGACTGGGATGAGAGGCGAATGAATGGATATGGTAATTCAAATTTGTTTTGTCTTTTGTTTTCGAGCAGACGAGTGTACGATCATTCCGATACAGTTCACTCGAATAAAATTCAAGAAGCTTGCCAAAGCGATGAGCATGCTGGAAAATACGTGTTGTTTATATTTTTATTTTTAATAATGAAGCACCTTTATAGATATTGTAAACAGTTATACTCTCTGACACTATTAAAATGATAGCCTTTATTGGCAAAGATTAACAACTATTTTAAAAACAGAAATAAATCGTCATACGCTTGTGGATCACAATTTTTAATGTGCAACCTATTTATAAATATTCAGAGAAACGACAGGAAACAATTATATTTATTCACTGGCAGCTAGTGGGTGTGAGCAGAGGAAAATAAATGTCTTAATACGTATTTTAAAAAATGTAGTGATTAGTTTATCAAATGCAATTACTGCATCCGTGACATCAAATATTCAATTACAAACATTATTAAGGATCGCCTGGATTTAGGGTTAGGTCTGGTATTTTTTTTTAATATCTAACTAATTTATTCTACATAACAATGAGTTTAATAGAATTAACTTACGATAGTAAATATTCTATTATCTTCTGATTTATGGAACTTAATACTAAATTGGAGGGTAAAAAATTCACAAACAAAGAAATTAAACAATAAAATGGCTAAGAAAAAAAAATAGGGATAAATTTTGTTCTCATTACACTCGAAAATATGACGTATTCCGTTGACAGAGTCCCCATCTGGTGACAGAAAACAAGCGTCATAAAATCGTTATGTTCTAGAGTAATTTTAGAGTGCTGGTCCATCTCAATTAAAAAGGTCATTTTCGTGTGGCATAAAGTTTACGCACGTTGTGGACTATATTGTGTTATAAAGCTAGTTTAATAGTATTATTTTGAATTATACGAACAAGATTATAATTATATTATTACTATCTTTCGCCCGCGATTCCGTTCGTGTGGAATTAAAAAAAACTAAAGTGAGTATCCTATGTGTTCTTCCAGACTATCCTCTACATCTATACCAAATTTCATATAAATCCGTATAGTCGTTTAGGCTTCAAACTCTTACAAACCATCTAGACCATCCATCTAGACTTTCGCATTTATAATATTAGTATGATTAGGGAATGCTCGTTGAGAAGACTAAGTAGGTTGTATGAATTTAAAATTCAAATTGTTTTTAGCTCCCTTGCCGATGTAACATTTCATTCACACAATGCAAAATAACAAAGTATAAGACTTTTTGATTGAATGTCGATACGATCGCCTACAAATTGCTCGAGGTGGCTACGAAGCCATGTATTTGTAATTATTTCTTTTGATTTCTCAACCAATAGTATTGTGTAAA
This sequence comes from Papilio polytes, assembly GCF_000836215.1. Classification (NCBI taxonomy): domain Eukaryota; kingdom Metazoa; phylum Arthropoda; class Insecta; order Lepidoptera; family Papilionidae; genus Papilio; species Papilio polytes. The sequence continues at coordinate 4,438,741 of NW_013525157.1, forward strand.
TGTTGAATGAATTGATTTGGTAGCTTGGCAAATGGTATTGAATCAAATAGCTTTTCAAAACATTTCATTTGTATGTATTCAACCATTCAACAATTTATGATGTTGGCTTTGTATACTTTTCTTGAATACCGAAGACCAATAAATTGGAGACCGTTTTTAGTACTAATATTTTAGATTTACGATTGGATTAGACACCGCCGTTAAGGTATTAAGGGAAATAAATTTGGTACAGGTGTTCGATAGCTAATGACCGCTTCGTAAAAAAAAAAACACCTCGACAAAGGTTTATATATAAAAAAAATGATTTTAAGAGGCTTAGGGCCTGTCCCATCAAATTGTAAATTGTCTGATAACAATACAACGTGTAAAATATGTGATGGAAATGTCGGATTTTGTTTCCTTATGTGACTGTGACGTAATTTTTAAGCTAAGCCTTTATCAGCCAGTGGTGGGACAGGCCCTAAGACTAGAGATTCTCTTCGAATGGTCACCGTACCACTATTACCATAACTCTATGTAACTCTATATGCCGGATAAATTTCCTCGGTATTGTGATTTACAATACAAAATTTAATTTCAAATAACGACACTAGATCAGTATAAAACCTATGTAAACACTCCATCTATAGTTTATGTATATAGCAACAGAGAACAAAGACACGGAAAGAAACGCTGTCTTTAATTACAATGGTTATATTTATTTCTGTAACAGGCGAAGGGTTTAACCCTAATCATTTTCCCGTGCCAATGCACATGTGGCATTCCTTGATATCGCCCCTATCGTCTGACTATTTCTTTTCCTTTGCCCTTAATCTTTACTCATTTCTTTTCTTATTAAGTTTGTGTTATTATATGGTTATCTTATAATTCAAGCAATTTTTATACACTTCAACTTTCAAATGTGACTATTCGGTGATATAAAATTGTCTGTAAATTATAATAATCAAACTAATATTACAAATGCAAATGTTTAGATGGATGTTTGTTAGAGTTTATAGCCTAAACGGTTAAACGAATTTCTATGAAATTTGGTATATAGATGTAGCGGGTTGTCTGAAAGAACACCATAAACTACTCACTTATTTAAATTCTACGTGGACATAGTCGCGGGCGAAAGCTAGTACTTAAATAATTCGTTCAGTTTTTCAGTTTCTGTTTCAACATAAAGTAGTATTGTTATTTTAATTTTGATACACTTCAATGTTTTAACATTTTTAATTGTTCTTCTGGCGCAGTGTTCACATTAAAACCATTGTTGTTACCGCTTCGGTTGGAATTTCGGTCATACATTACGAGGTTTACAAAGCCGTTTCATCTGGCATTCGTCCACTCGTCTGTTCTATTCTGACGCATAATAACATTCGTTACCGACATTACGGGGATGTGTTTAATTCTGTTACATGAAAACTGATGAACGATTAGAATTTCCGTTGGGATCGTTTATTTTCTACAGCGATGTTATAAAACAAATTAATATTTATAAACTTTTCCTGTCTTTAATGGCTTTATTAAATTTAATTTCATTCAGTATTCCGAATAATAGATCGTAATATAAAATTGGCATTTTCATGGGTAATTCATTAATAACAGACACAAAAGTACACGTGACTTCTGAGTTGTTGCTAAGACCACATAACATGAAATAAGAAGAGACAATGCGCTTGCATAGTTATAAAACAGGTTCAGTGATTAGCTTCAAATGTTTATACGGTGAACTGATAGATGAATGCGCGAGTTGGCCGTTATTATAGATTCTAGAGCACCTTCATGCTTCAATAGATACGTTAAGCTATTGATGTTGGTTACACTACACATATAGTGTTCCTTACGGAGGCGAAAATCAATTACACAAACAGTTTTATTTAATATTTGGAAGAGGAATTTGATAGCTGTATTAAAAAACAATCTTGATTAAAAAATGGTATAATTTGCGTCATGATTGTCGAGATAAATCATATAAATTTCGCCTCTAATGATGAAATAGAACTTAAGTGTAGCTTCTGTAAATATCTATGTTCTGTACTGATGTAGTTCGAAAGAGAGATGTTTTTTAATACAAAATACAATGACCACTAATTCAAAACACGATGCAGTTAACTATCTAGATATACGATAGCGTAAAATCTTTTATAGAAGCACTAAACTTGTTAGCGTTTTGTGTTATAGCATCGTATTATTAAATTTTATTTATTTAATTTTTATTACACATAAAATTTGTACATAAACGTTGAGTTAATGCCAAAAATAATTCTCCAGTCTCGATTTTGTTACTTTTTATTGTTAATGATATCTTTACTAAATTGTATTACTCGTATTAAGTACATAATAAAGTCATTCAATTCTAGTATTGCGTTGCAAAGATTTTTTTGGAGCAATACAAAACGGGGTTCGGTTACCGCGGCACAATCTACCCTTAGACTACGCGTGCACCGGAGGGCTAATATTGTAAACAAGGAGAGTAGAGAATATAATGGTAGTTACCTACTGGATGCCCACCGCACCTCCTGCAGGTGTCTGGTCTCTATTTGAGTCCATC
>NW_013525157.1:4441795-4445212 GCF_000836215.1 Papilio polytes
AGGCTGCGGCTGCGTCAGCTTCCGCGGCGGGAGACGGACTCGTTCAATGGGAGACGACTCCTCTTCCTGTAGAAGTTCCGAAATAGAACAGGAGGTACCCAAAAAATTGGGTAAGAGAGTATTGAACGGTGAATGCACAATGAAAGCGTTGGCACCGTTCCTGAAGTTTTGGAAGAAGGATGACGTCAGCATGACAAAAGCTGAAAGAAGTGAGTGTTGCATGATTTTAATTTTTTATTTGAAATTCGAACATGTTTTTGTTCTTTATTTCGTGCGTATGACATTTTAATGGTAGAGTGGCGACATGCAAGTTTTTCATTTGATAAGTGGCTATCGCTATCAATACATTTTAGTAACAACCTAAAACTTTGTAGGTATATTATTAAATAAATACTTTTTTGTTTCTTTTAACGAAAGCGTATATTATTCTTTTTACGTCATATCTCTAAATAGTACAGCATGATGTCTGAATGGAATAGAGTCGAGTTATTTTAGACACGACATTTATAAAAGTATACTGGAAAGAGTATACAAGTTCGTCGAATTGGGATCGAAACGGCTTTCATTAGCGCGAAGTAGTTCATTCTACAGAAGTGATGCAACATTTTCACAGACCAATTTGTTTTGTTCTATGAAATTTGTGCAACATAATTTTAGATACGTTTTTTGTAGTGATATTTATTATTATGTACTGCGGACTAATTTTGCTTCTTTCTAATGTTATAAATGCGAATAATGGTTAAATAGAAACGCTTGCTGTCCATAACTCATAAAAATACTGGTAGACAATCATATGTCTACTATTTTAATGATATTATATATGAATGTTAAAGAATTCTCTCAAGGACATTACGTCAATAAATAAATATCCTTTTATTTTACTCTGACGTTTAATCTAGTTACAAAAAGTTGTAAACTTTCCCCTAATCCTATTTATCTTGTAAGAAGTTTAGAAAAGTCTGGAACCCAGTTTAGAGTTTCGAAAGTCTGTTCGAGGTTTGTATTTTATTTCTCAGTACATTTTATTGAATTTAAATACAGTAAAGTTACTAGTCTCAAAACTTTCTATACCTTTAGGTATACTGCTTTAGTTTGCATGAGAAAAAAATGCCAACCATAATATTTGCGGCTTATCTTTCATCATTTGCTCTCTGATCTACCTACTAACCTAATAACCTGGGTTAAAACTTGAAATATTGACTTTTCCATGTTACAAAAGTGTCGTTTGGTTAGCGATTCAATGCAGAGTTGTGAAAATGTTGAATAGAATTCTCGTGTAATCTAGTTTTCGCTTGGAAGGTTTCAGGCAAAATTTTGCTGCACTGAACATCAACGTGATCTTTGATTTCTTCGTTATTCTGTTGATAACTGTCCTTTATTGCCATATTTTGGTAAACCAATTGAATCTTTAAAGAATTTTTTTATGGCAGCGATGAAGGCGGCCATCTTGATTCAGCAGTGGTATCGTCGATACCTTGCTCGGATGGAGGTCCGCAGACGGTACACCTGGACCATATTCCAAAGTATAGAATACGCCGGAGAACAAGATCAAGTAAAAGTAAGTGATATGTTTTACAAATATACCCCGCTTTTAATAAGAGAGAAAGTTTTCCACCGGAATGTAAAAGATATCAACAATTAAATTATTTTAGAATACGCTTGTTATAGTGATTCGTTACAAAATTTTAATTCAATGGTGTATTGTATAATAATAACAGTTTACTTAGATATGTAATTTAATACGAACATAGAACGGCTTATTTTCCTCAGTAGGTATGGGCTGAGAACGGCGAGGGTTGATTACTGAGTGTGTACACGCTAACTTGACATCGACATGCATGCAGGCGCGGCGTGCCTGGATAGTTAGTGTCACGCGCTGTGGGGCTTCATTAATCATAGCAAGAACGCAACATAGACCTGATCTAACAATTCATATTTGCACACGTTTAAATTAAAATGCAGCCAACTGAATTGAGTAGTTTTAATTTTTCAATTATAATTATATATATATGTATTTAGAAAATAGATTCTTACAGTAGTTTGTTTTTCAGTTATACAACTTTTTCAACGCCTTGCTGAGTCACATGCGTGATACAAGTGGTCGCCCCTCATCCGAGAGGACCTCAAGGACTGCCTCTGTTTGTAAGTTATTGTCTATCATTTGTTATTTAAAAATTCGATGTTTTATCCAATTTATTTACCCCCTAAGTTTAATAGCGTGAAAATATATAAACGAAAGAGTGGCGTAAGTGTAGGGGTTTTTATTAAAAAATAATTATTCAAAAGTATGCTGTGATTGCTGACATCTTACGCCACAAAGAAGTGTGTGTTTCCGCTTTATTATATTAATCTTTTCTTTGCATTTCTTTATTCAAATAATACAAAATTACATAGCAATGCAATCAGACGAATGAATAAAATAGCGTGTGTGAAAGGCGCCCGGAGCACTTTTCCATTTCGCTCCAAGTTAAATACTTCGCTAGCTTTTTCACATATTGAGATGTTCTATCACCTTCGATGAATTTCTTTCGAAGTCGATGGCGAAAATGGAACACAAATAGCTATTTGTGTTAGTTAGCTAACTATGATAAAAGTTTTCAGAAAATTTATCTATGTCTAGTCCTAATCAAATGTGTGATTTTAAAAACCATTATTTGAGTAATAAGATTTTAATTTATTTTAATGCAATAAACGCTAAAATAATGTTTTAGATAGTAATATAGCAGCACTTCTAGTGATAGAGTATTGGTCGTTTAGGATGACGCATATATGTAACACATTCGTAGTCTATTACGTTAGCTTTGGAATCCATTTGAATACACTCGTACGTGACATTGATAAATACATTTTATTTTAGTGGAACAAGTATTTTCTGAGGAGTCTGACGAGGGCGGGGGTGTAGACGAAACGGCGCCCCCGAAAGCCGCCCGCGGCCCCGACATCGACTTCCCGCTACAAAGGAAGGATATCGACCTACTGATTGAAGCGTTTAGGAAGAAAAAGGTGTTCACATATCCTTATACAAACGACTTTGGAAGGATATATTCAAATATTTGCTTTGAAAATAAATATTCATGGCGATTTACAAGCCGCACTGAACTTACTCAGGATAAAAGACTAATGGAGTAATGATGAAATCCGATAATTACTTCAATTTGTAAATTACGAACAGTACTGAAAATAAATATAAGCCTTAGGGCCAGTCCCACCAAATTATAGTTTGTCTGATAACAATCCAAAATGTAAAATATCTGATGAAAATATCGGATTTTCAAGCTATCTGAGCCTCTATCAACCATTGGTGGGACCGGGCCTTAAAGTCGTAAAAACTCGAATTTTGTTATAAATCCAGTAAGACGTGTCATGTTGTCGTTTCAAACAGCGTCGTAATGCTATTTAATATTTCAGCATCGTCTG
>NW_013525157.1:4445306-4494998 GCF_000836215.1 Papilio polytes
AACGTGGCGACCACCTCCATCTCCAGTCAGATCACGATCTGCGGAGATTTGCACGGAAAGCTTGATGATTTGCTAGTCATCTTTCATAAGGTACGTGTTAGAAATACGTGTGTTATGCACAGTGAATTGAACACCGGATATAGAGAATTTTATGCAAAGAGCGAATTTCTTTTGACTTAAAAATGCAACGGCATTGAAATATTTTAAATCGAAAATAATCTAAACACACTCCAAACAACCTAAATGTACTGGTCGTTATCAAATCTCAGTTTTTACTTTATTTCAATACGTTTTATAAAATCGTTATTTGTTTACTCGAATATTTAAATTATTCACCTTATCCGACCGGTTGTTTCATTTTAATATATCGCCGTGCATGAGGGTTGGTGTAATCAATGGGCAACTACGCTATCTACGCACGTGTTCCATTTGGAGCACTGACGTCATATGTGACAATAGTTTATAGCGTCGCTTGGTGCGTGCTTTCTGTAAACATTCGTTACGACTTTGCGCGAAATGTAGGTCGCTAAATCAGAAATAACTAGCTTAATATTTACGGTTGCATTTAATCTAATAAATTAAAAACTGGTTTGAAATAAATGACATGGTATTAAGTAGGGTAAATGTCTAATTGATATGCCAATTAGGGATTGACAATGATATAGTGAAGAGTTTTCGCACCTTCTTTTTCGCGGGGAAATCTTACGTCAAGCGCTACTGTATACGTCATAAAAAAGTACATATTAAAAACTCGATAGTCCATGACTTTTTCTTTTAAAACCATTTTATTTATTTTTATAAGTGCCAAAAATTTATGCAAAAGAAAATTACGATATAATATGTGTTTTTAATAGGAAAACAATTGAATTGAATACCAAAACGCTGCTAGCTACATTATCGTCAATAAAGATTACAGATATAGTATTACGTATGTCTAATTAGGGTAACGGGATATACATTGACAGGTAATCAGATATTTTTCCTTAATCCTTCGACGTATTAATGCGTCTTAATCTAATTTGCGAGTGTGGTAGCTACACTGCGCTGGATTATTTACCGTGTGCGAGTTCGTTTGAATAATTCAGTGATAGATGTTTTGTATAGGGAAACTATATTTATCAGGATATCTAATACAGTATCTGAAAGATGTTTGAATTATTAAATACCTTTCCATAACTGTATGAAAAGGAATATTGAATTTAATTCATAGACGCGTTGGCACAGTTGAATAATATTTTGTATGAGATAAATCATTTAATTGATTGCTATAATTAAATGAACGACAACATGGAGGGAGCGCACGCGTCATTCAATTTATAGACATCCTGTAGTTTTATTGATTGACCGATTGTTTGTTTAGTCGGAAGACGTAAATTAATCCATATGGTACTCATCAAATTATTTGCAATTAACCAACTAAAATATTTTATCGCTATTAAATTTAGTTAAAAATTAGTTGTTGCCCGCGACTTCGTCTACGCAATATTAAGATAAAAAAGTAGCCTATAATTTGCCTATGTCAGCTACCCTTTAGTGAAAGTCCGCTCGAAATCGGCCCAGCTGTTTCGGAAATCACCAGGAACAAACGCGGCTTGCGGACAGACAGACAGATAGACTTTCGTTATCAGCAATGCAAATACATTATCATCCCAAAATCTGGAATTATTCTTTTGATGTAACAAGCAGACACTCCAATTTTATTATATGTATATAGATATAGATTTAGATAAATGTTAAATGTAACGTATTGCAGTGTTAAAGACATAAAGTTTGTTTATACTGATTATGAGCATTATAGCCAGGTATATCTTGTTTTTAAGGATTCGTGCACATACAATTTAGATAGTATCAAGAAGGTTTTACCCAACTAGCCGAGGTTTATTTTATCGTAATGCGCATAAATCCGTCTCGTGACCCAAATTTAAATATATCTGCAGTTCGTGACAAGATTTAGAATGTATCTAGAATTATTGAGATAATCTGAAAATTAAATCTAGTCAATTACACTTAATTAATAGCGAATGAAAATTTAAATGTCATTTTATATTTCAATTAAATAAGAATTTTAAATTATCTGTGCAGAACGGGCTGCCTTCGCCAGAAAATCCATACATATTTAACGGAGACTTTGTTGATCGCGGCAAGAAGAGCTTGGAAGTGCTTCTCCTTTTGCTGGCTTGCATGTTAGCTTTTCCTGGAGGAGTTTATTTGAACAGAGGCAACCACGAGGATCTCATTATGAATTCTAGGTAACAAACTTTGAACTATTCAAGTATTCATAGTCCATTTACTTTAATAGAATAGATTTATGTCATATATAAGAATATTACACTGATATTTGCTTTTAGGTACGGTTTTATAAGAGAAGTTCATCAAAAATATCGAGTGAGTATAAAATGAAATAAAACGTATTATGATTTTACATGCATTTGTTAATAATAATGGGGACATACATCAGAAAGTGTTAAGATTGAAAGTGGATGGCTACAAAGGTAGAGGAAGATCGAAGAAAGTATGGATGGATTGTGTAAAAGAGGATATACTTAAGAGAGGAGTGGTTTCAGATATGACGGCTGATAGAGATGTATGGAAGAGCAGCACATACTGTGCCGACCTCCGTAAGGGATAAGGGCAAGTGGATGATGATAATGCATTTGATAATAATAAATGGTTTTGTACACAGCACAACGCTGAGCGTTTACTGAAGCTCATAGAAGGGGTGTACCGCTGGTTGCCCTTGGGGACCATCATAAACAACCGCGTGTTTGTGGTGCACGGAGGAATCTCGGACACCACCGACCTTGATATGGTGCGCAGCCTTGACCGTGATAAAGTAAGTCTTCTATATTTGAAAGTATTCACATTTCTGCGACGTAACTGTACCTATATTGTTTTTATAAGGATGAGCAATTTGTTTCATTTTTAACCTCGGGATTGTCAACTTTAATAAGTGATCTGATTTAGTTGTAGAGATAAAGATAGCTTTATTTCCCTTATAGCAAAAAACAACAATTTTTTACATATTTAGACGTGTATACTAAAAACTAAACTAACTACTAAAAACTAAAAAACGTGGAGTAATCTGATAAACTGATAATGATAAAACTAATAAAAATTTAGAAAATAAAAATGTATGTAATTGTTAGTACGGTTAGTGTTCTTAAAATATTTCATGGAAAAATATTAGTGTCTGTTAACTCATCTTTTGTACAAGGTCCGATTTTGTTGTAGTTTATTGTTAAAGATTAAGCCCCTTAATATTATCACAACCACAATTAGTAATTGAAATTATTTTTTTTTAGTACGTGTCACTTCTTCGACCGCCTGTAGCAGAGGGTGGAGCACCTGGCGCTGAACAAATCGATAAAGTGGAGTGGAAACAGGTAAGACATATTTCATTATTTTTTCTTTTTATTCTAGTATGCAGAACACTGTAAAAATAATCACAGCCTGTAACAAATTTGCGATGCAAGTAATCGAATGGAAAATATATGAGTTTTTTAATCATTACTTTCGATACATCGGTATTACAATTTTAAGGTCTATAGATATGTAACTGTAAACTGGGATGAGAATGTTTCATTGTTATTTTAAAATTATAAAAGCTAACCTATAAAGCTAGTCCATAAATCAAAATGACTAACGGTTTTAGATAACATAAAAATGATTTCGAAATAAAAAACAGAATTTTAAACCCCCATATTTATGTATAAAATTATTTTTATCTTTACCGCAACTGCCTTGCCTGTAAATTTAATATAAATATTATTGCCTGTAAAATATTTTAATTAAAATCGTTTGTAACCTGTCCGATGTTCGTTTGGTTTTAATTGATTAACCGCAGTGCAGCGTATAATCGCAGCGGCATTTAATTCAATTTTCATACAAGTTCATCGTATAGACGTCATCCGGCGTCGGATTAATGGAATTTGCTCGGCAAATTGATAGTTTCTGAAGTTTGCTCGCTCACCGCCTGAGTTCCTCGTGTTGCTCGTGTATTACAGTTAAATATTAGCTCGTAACTATGTTGTTGTATCTAGTCTAGTTAATTTTAACCGGTTTATGACGTAATGTTAATTAAATGGCCGAGATGACCACTTTGCGGTTTATTTTCACTGTGTTAATTCTAGTGATACAAATATAAATGACAAGAGACAGCCGTCGTTGCAATTAATGTAGAAAATTCCATCTTGTATATAGAACCCACCTAGGCGTTTAATCCGTATTTATTTTACGTTTGTGTTTTAACAGAATATTAGAATTTAGACCTAAACTTTAACATTTCATATGTCATGCAGACTTGTCAACGAAAACCTTCTCCCTTGTGTATCGTAAAAGTCTTGTAATAATAATAACATATTCGAAGAAATGTAACATTACATTATGTGTTGGCGTCACCTTGCACCATACCATGCCATCCCATGGGTTAAATATGAGCTAATAACGCACCAGTATATTATTTAATGAATAGTAAATATTTTTATGTGACTGTTATGAGCCGTATAAATAAAGAATGATGTAATGTAATGGAATCGATGGGCGGGCAATTCATCAAGTTTGGTTATTCGATGCTTCTTTGTTTTATCTCCTTCAAAATATTAAGTAAACAGCATTAAAATATAGTTAGTTTGTAATCGATCTTGCGCACGAACTTCACATTATTCTAAGAATTTTGTTTGCTTTAGGTTTTCGATATTCTATGGTCGGATCCTCAAAGTATTGGTGGATGTGTAGCGAATGCGCTCCGCGGTGCAGGCACTTACTTCGGCCCCGATGTCACCGTTTCTTTTCTAAAGAAGAACAAATTGAGCTTCATTGTCCGAAGTCACGAGTGCAAGCCTGGCGGCTACGAGATCCTGCATAATGGGAATGTAAGACATTAAATTACTTAATTTTTCGCTTTATTGACTTCTCTGGTATCAGTTGCCTAATCTCTATTTCGTCACTACAACCTTTGAAATTGAATCGTTGTTCCTTTCATAGGTGATAACAATTTTCTCTGCATCAAATTACTACGAGCTGGGCTCGAATAAAGGCGCATATCTGAAGCTTTGCGGCAATTCGCTGGAGCGTCAGTTCGTACAGTATACTGCGGCCGTGTCACGCACTCGCCGCCTCACGTTCCGTCAACGAGTCGGCCTCGTCGAGTCCTCCGCCATGCGAGAGCTACACAGCCATATTGTAATGGCCCGACGATCGCTTGAAGCGACCTTCCGGAGTATGGATTTGGATCAAAGTGGTACGTTTTATTTATAGTCTGCACACCCTGACATCTTTTTAAAGTTCATTGTTTATTGTTTCTTTACATATTCTGTTTCTTTGTGTTTCGCAGATGTGCGAATGATATACGAATGACTTCTTGTGATGTTTAATTACTGCATTCCATAGAGTCTGAGATAAGCAATATTTTAACGTGTTTAAATTCGTAAATTCCTCTGCTTAGCCATTCGTAATAAAAGTGTGCTATGAGTCTTTGAGACGAACCAACTGGATATTTGACTTGTGATCTTTTATTACTCAGTTTGCTTTCGAGTTAATTCCAACATATGTACCCCAGGTTTTATATCAATAAGTGATTGGTGCTACGCAATGGAGGAGACCACACACCTCGGTCTCCCGTGGCGGATGCTGAAAGACAAGCTCGTGCGCACCGACCCAGATACACGGCTCGTCCGATATATGGATACATTTGATCTGAATACTAATGTAAGATTTTAAATCAAAGAAAACACTGAATGTTTTTATTGATTTAGATACAGTAGCTTAACAATATTGTTTGGTTACAGAGAGGAGGCCGAAAGGCAGACACGCAAACAGTTGTAGAGACGTTATACAAAAACAAAAGAAGCTTGGAAGCAATTTTCAAAATTCTCGACAAAGATAATTCAGGTAAAAATGACGAATATTTCTGTTATATTTAGTTCTTTTGGTGCTTCAGTTACATATACTTCTTTAGTATAATATAAATTGTTAAGTGTATTAGATATTGACAATATGTATTTGGTAAAATAAATTTATGTTTGCAGGCTACATAACTCTGGAGGAGTTTTCCGAAGCATGTCAATTATTGGGAAAATATATGCCAAATCCGATGACTCAAGAGCAATTGGTTGATATATGCCGCCTGATGGACATAAATAAGGACGGGCTCGTCGATTTGAATGAATTCCTGGAGAGTTTCAGACTTGCTGAGAAAAGTCTTCACGAGGAAGAGAACGAGTTGGCTGAACTCCAAGCCACCTGACAGGAACTTGACCGCCTCCCGAGCAGGACGGCGGTCGATAAAGATGAAACTGGTGTCGAAATAGAGTTGGTGAGAGTTGAAGAGGAAGGAAGCAACGAAGTCTTAAGAAGAACTAACGGTCAACCTCATTTAACTGGTGCATGTGTTGCACGATACTTAAAAGATACGGATGAAATACAATTAATTGACAGCGATGAAGTTCCAAGACGACCAGGATTATTAGAGAGTGACATGTAAACAGTTGGAGTTACGATAGAAATTAATGTACTAACTACCATTAAGCTTGAATTCTTTCAGAAGTACATTTTAAATCTTGATTAGAGATATCGCTAATATGTATTTTTAGCATAACAGCATAATTACATCCTACTTATAAAAGTTATTTCTCATCTATTAAAAAGAAAATGCTGTTTTATTGTGAATGTGAATATGAAAATTGCATGAAATGAATGATTTCAATTTAACAATTACGATTTCTTGATATGCATTTTATAATTTTTAAGTAACTGTACGTATAATTGTAGATTTTAAAAAGATATTCTTAAACTCATTGCAAATTAAAATAATCAAGTCTTATTATTAAATTTAAGTACATATTGTTCATTCTCTACTAAATATTATTATGCATATGGGTCAATTACAGAAGTCACATTTTTATTTAGTTCATTATAAACATGTACAGTTGCGCAAATTGGCGGTATTCCACTTTCAAAAAAAAATCTTTGACGCTTGTATTTGCACAAGAAGACAAACTCCACCTCTTCTTATTAATACGAGCAGATATAGCAGTGATTTTCGCAAACGACAGAATAGTACTAAAAAGCAATTAGCTGAGTATTACTGACCTGATTTTGCTGCGTCGTATTAGTGCTGTGCGTCGTCGTTTCAACGCGTACAAAAAGTTTAAACGACTAGCTTTTAAAGTGGAACTCCGCCAGATTCAATCAGGACAATCATTCAAGACCTACAAATAGAATTTATAATAAATATTCAACCATAAAAAACAAAATTAAAAAGGAATATAAGTATGTTAATTGGTGCCAATTTTATTAGAACTATTAAATTATTAATTCGTCTAAAGTATATTATTATGTCAAATATGTATGTTTACAAAAGATAAATAGTTCAGAAGAACTCAGTTCATCTGACAATGAACAATGGATCGGGAACAATAACAATTATTTAAGTCACAACGTATTTGTTCTGTGAGTCATTTTTTATCTAAAATCAATTAAATGTCACTTAAAAGTTATAATCATATATGATATGTAGTTCCTCCTTTATTTTAAAATAAATACTTTAGCATATAAAAATTTAACTCTATACATTTTTCAAATCTTTCATATTATCTTTAGTCTATTTAAAAAATTTAAATCTTTGTAATATTAAATATTTTCAAATATAACTATTTTAGCATGTGTCTAGTACATAGAGTTTTTTAAATTATACATATCTATTTAATCCAAAATATTAATCATTCCAATATATCTTTGTCATAAATATTTCAAATTAAAGAGTCTATTTAAATATATGATATTTCAATTTAATACATTAGACAAAATTTTCTATCATTAGACGTAGAGAAAAACGTAATTTTTTTTAAATATTCGTAGATGTGCAGATCTTTTTAAACGCGCTTTGTTACGTAATTACAGAAATCTTTAAAAATACATCGGATTGTGCTATTTTAAACTGTCCATTAAAATGTGATACAGCTATACGGTAGTTTCATTTCACCTTTAAATAAAAAAACACCAAATTTATGCAAACATAGGCAATATTTTTTTGTTGGTTTTGTTTAAATGTACAACTTTTTTGACAATGCAGTGTTGTACAAATAAAATATCGTTTATTTCGCTGTCAAAAAAACGGGCAAAGTAAGTTTTAATGCTCTAGTTCGATACTTTTGTTAAATTGTCAGACTCAGCAATGTTAAACAAAACCCTACTCGAAAACTAAGTACGTGTTTTATGTACAAATATACTTTGGCAAGTTAAGTACGGCCGCTATACTGTTTTCATAGATATTAAACATGTTATGTTATGTCACAAACTTCTATACGAAAATAATTTTATTTACGCCTGTAACACACAAAAGCGAAAGAGAGTCGGAAAGCGCAGCTTTATCATACTTCATATTAATATTATAAATGCGAAAGTTTAGATGGATGGATGGATGGATGTTTGTTAGAGTTTGTAGCCTAAACGACAGAACGGATTTCGATAAAATTTGGTATAGATGTAGAGGATAGTCTGGAAGAATACATAAGCTACTTACTTTTGTTTTTATTAAATTCCACGCGGACGGAGTCGCGGGCGAATGCCCGTATGATAACAATCTTAATTCATACGTCAAACAGTTTATCAGAATATATTATTAAAGGATGCATGTTTTTTTTTTATCAATGTACTACTTAAGTAATTTATAGCATAGTTTCTGGATAGCTTTCTTCGGCTGTGTGCTACAGGCTAAAGGTTTAAAACGGTGAGCATTGACTGACATAAGTCTGCGACTAAATTAGCCCACACATCTGCTGATTGCGCACAGACATCATAAAAGAATAATAGCGTTGTGTTATTTTATAGAACGTTTTTATTTTGTTATTTTTAAATATGAATTAATGATTTTATCTCAAATAAAAATAATCGCTCTAAACTGAATTTATTATGGTAGTCGTGACTTTAACGTTCATTGCAATTAAAACTTCACAACAACAACACGAGCCTAGTAAAGCGGTAAGAATTTTTTTTCTCTACCACTTAGTATATCTTTTTAAATTTTAATTAGCTACTAAAATAACAGTAAAAGGTCTGTAGTGTATTAATTAATTAGCTTTCCAGTGCAGCTGACGGCTTACGTTACGTTTCCCACCCCCGGCTGTCTCAGAGCTGAGACATTAGCAAGTCATTGCATTAATGGACAGAATGTGTTAATTTTAATAAATTAAAATTTAGTCTCTACTTTACTAGGACTTAACTACTTTGGTACATAAATACTTCAAAAACTATTTTACAAAACTTAGTGGTTATTTGCATAGCAGTTTTGTTGAACTAATTGAATTTAGAAAGATAATTTACAGAAAATAGATTCAAAACGTAAAACTGCAATTTCAGTTGCATTAAGAGTGCTTAAGAGTTAAGTGCATAAAAGTCTATCGTTTAACAAACCACGCTACCGGGAAATGTGACCGAGACTTGAAGACTTATTAAATAGGTTTTAATAAAATTAGTTTTTTTAAAAGCCGAGTATGTAAAGATTTTAATTTATAACTGCTGTTTCATATACGTGGTATTTCTATGGATGTTTTTAATAAAAAGTGAAAAATAACATTCAAAATGCACGTCAATGATTGAATGTACCATTTGCAAAACAAAATGACTACCACCAGTGTGGGCGAGCGTTGAAACAAATGTATGACACTTGTAATACACTGTAGTACACAATATGAACGTTCGGTGCCGGCTAAAACCAACCATTTGTTTTGTCTGTTCTGCTCGAGTTTGTTTTGAAGAGGAGTATTAGATGCTGAGGAATATTGTACATTGTCTAGTTAAGTTTCATTCTATGCTTTTAAAATAATTTTGATGTATGCTTATAACGTAAATTATATTATAGTTATTAATAAAGAAATGACATATGGTAGAGTTATTTGGAGGACAAAATCCCGTTGTACCCTATGGGAGTAGGATAAGGTGGATGACGACGATGGTGATGAATTAAAAAAGTGCCATAACCACAACAAAGTCAGCCTTACTATTTGTGCCCTTGTCGACATAGAAAGGTTTACTTTTTATTTCCTATATAAGACGGTGAATCATCACCATCATCAATGAACTATCATCTGTCGAGACTTACTTTTATAGCTTGAATTTGTTTTCTCGATTAGTAATCGAGGCCTTGATATATGTTAGCCTATAACGCAGTACTCGAATATCTATCGATTGATATATGACTTGAAATTAGACATTACATGTTACATTTATGTTGATGTCATGATTGATGGCACCCATATTGAACAGCTAGGATATGTGATCCATCAGTATCAACAATCAATCAAATATTAAAATACGATGCCAGGGATACAATATTATCTGACTGTAGATAAGAATTGTGCGTTCTTTTGGCCACATACTCAGGTCATGGTTGGTTTTAAATTGTAGTTCAAACAATTAGAGAATACGTCAATTTATGTCGTAGGAATTAAACATGATTTAGCAGTATTTTCTGTTAAATACATATTGTTTAAAAAAATACATTACTAATTAGACTAAATGTCACTTATTTTAGCAAAGTACGAAAGCCAAACAACCTGAATTAAACGAACCAATATTTACTGTGCGTCAATTGAAACTTATTCCATAAGTATTTTCCATAAGTTATGTTTGTGTTAAAACAAATGTGAGCAATTAATTAAAACAAATATCGAAATTAACTCGAAACGAAAACTTTGTGCTTGAACAATTTAATCTAATTAATATTTATGAAGCTGCTACAGTTATTTTTTGAGTGTCGGATTTATCGTAAAACATGACTTTGAAGTCTAACAAGCTTTTGTTTACGTTCCAGCTGTGAAAGTCGGTAAGGATACAAATGTACTACATGTTCAACAATAAAATCTTCGTTTTCGTTAACTAAAACTAATATAGTTTTACAATAAATAAACTACGCGTTCTCCTGCGTCGACTAGTAGGTAAATGATGTGAAGAAATCTACACGGCTCATTGGGTTTTAACCCTTTTTACGATACAAAACAAAGCCAGTGGCCGTGTGTGTATATCATTGTTTAATTTATATTACTCACGATTTTAAACGAATAGGGCTTGTTAGTTTTTTTAGATAATTCACGGCTTCATCAAAGCAGAAAAGTCATCACCACTTCATAAAACTTAATAAAAAAAAACCTAAAGTTTCCATAGAAGTACTTCGACGTGTTTTTTTTATAAAGTCAACAATATGTTTTAACATACGTAGATAAGTGCTTGTACAGTGTTATATTTATGAGGTTTTACGTCCGAGGTTCGAGGAGTTATGCGCGGATTACACTTAGCCCGTCCAGTTGGTCAGTAGGGCTCTGATTGGACTATCAATTAACTGGCAGAGTATGAACGCTAACAGGCACCAATGATTGTCGCCCGCCGTTGCAAATGTCCAACTGTACTGGCAAAGTGTGAACCGGTTATTAGTACAGAAATCAAGTGACTCATATTTTATACGCTGGTATTATTTGACGTCGACTTTTAGGCAAAGGTTATTGTAACGGATTTAGAATTTCTCTATTAATTTAACGTTTCTTTTTGTAAGGGCTAGTTTCATATGGTTTTAGAGATAAGCATCGTTCTATTTTTTACCTCGAGGTCAACATCCGCTTTTATACCCTTTCACAACACAATTAACTATGCATTTATTAAAGAAAGTGATTATGTCGGTCAAACTTAACCGTTCTATTAGGAAATATATTTTATTTGCTAA
Source organism: Papilio polytes (assembly GCF_000836215.1). Lineage (NCBI taxonomy): Eukaryota > Metazoa > Arthropoda > Insecta > Lepidoptera > Papilionidae > Papilio > Papilio polytes. The sequence continues at coordinate 4,457,020 of NW_013525157.1, forward strand.
CCTAAAAATGTTCATTAAATTTTGCGGTAAATTGGAGAAAGAGAGTAATTATAATAATGAACTAAAATTGAAAAATTTATCAAAACATGTACAGGTACTTAAATAATTCTTAAGAGACGAAAGTTTTGTATGAAGTTTAGTTCGATAAACGCGCGTATGTTTTAGAGCTAACCTTTTTCTTTTTTATATTAAAGACGTGGGTTCGTGGAAATTAAATTAATAAACTATTGGAAAAATAGTATTACACGAATACGCGATAAGCTGTTGTTCTTAGAATTTACTTTTATATAAAAGCGGTAAAATAAAGAAGGCAAATGTTATCGTCTCTATGAAGATATTGTGTGTATTATTCTATAATTTAAATTCTTTACATTACTATCCTATAAAATACTTATAACATTCTATATTTTAGATTACTTTAACAGTGGTAGAGCCCGCTTTAACATCTTCGCACTAATGGGTCGGTTCGCCCAGTGAAATACCAAGACCACACACAAGGCGTGAAGTGAGGGCAATTCCGCATTTCGTCTGATGTGTTGAAATATCCTTTTTATGTGCGTCTCATTCTCCGTCGATTTATCGGTAGGCAACGCATGCGCTTTTTATGTGTGTACCGTATCCGTATGTATGTACGCGAATGTCTATGGGCAGCGGTCGCTTCGTCATTTTGGCGGATTCAGTCACCTTATGATTTAAAAAAAAGAATACTTCGCAGAACATCATTCAAAAATTTTACATAGAATATAAGAATAAAATATATGACGGAGTTAAAACATGTTATCTACGATAATATGTACATTAGACCTACTAAAGTGAAATTTAAAAGTTATTTTATGAATTTCAAACTACAGGTATTTTATGTGAGTCCAAATACCGCTGTACCCAACCCTAAAGCCTTCCAAAGTTATAATTGCATCGGAAAGTGTAACGTACAAACTAACAGTTTCGAATTAAATTTGTTATGCCTCACAATGTTCATTTTACGAGAGTTTTATTAGAATATGAATACTTTGATAAAAAAAAAAAATTATAAACGAATAGTAAGTAATGCATAAAAAATGTGCAAAATGTATATCCATCCAAATACATAAGATTTCATAAGTAAACAAAGAAGGAAATATTCATAAAAGCGTCAAGTCTGAGGGGTTAGCAAACTAAATTTGTAACTCCAAAGTGGAATCTATAACGATTTGAATTCATTGTTTACATTCCCCAGAGTATGAATGTAGTCCCACTTGTGCTGCTTGGAGTTGTCTGTTTCTGACCGTTTTAACAAACCTGTGATGTTTAATTTGAAATGTAATGAACAGTCAGCGTCAATTAAATGTAAACAAGAACCAAGTAAAAATATGACTAAAAAATCTCGATGCTAAAATTATTTATTGAGCAATGTGTTTAAAATGTAATTTTGAAGGTCGACGAACCCAAAATTACTTTGTGATAAAAAAGAGAGATGGACAATTAACTAAACAAAGAGATAATCACAGAGGAAACGACTCAATTCTTCTTTGATTGTTTCATTCTATTATTACTAAAACGTCAAGTTTTCGTTTTTCTTAAATCAACTGTTAAAATAAATGATGTAACAAAACAAGAATTTTTTCACTTAATTTTATTTGATTTTTGATACGTTTTTTCAAATAGGCCCCTTTGAAATCAGATCCTATCATATACTATTCGGAAAAACATCGCAAATATTCAATTTAATTCAACGTATTAAATGCCTGAGGCAGGGCGACGACCGAGAGATATCGAACTAATATTTGTTGTACCAAAGCCGAGCCTTATTCAATAAGGTAAGTTGTGTTTTGTTTAACTTGGTACAAAAGCTAGCAATGAACTAAAACAACTTGCCAAATTTGTTGGCACCCAGATAAACGTGTAGGTGATTGTTAATTTGATTTTCGTTTTAACAAGAAAAATATATTGATTGTTTATTGCTTGTTAACTTTAAAATTTCAAACCAGAAACCTCAAATGGTTTGGCGTAGAAATATTTGTTGGCCCTTCTACTTGTAATTGCATCGTGGTTAAACGAAAACATTTCACTGTATAATAATTAAAATATTTTTGGTAAACTGAGCCAAACTTACAATTGAAATTGTTTCGCTTTGAAATTTGCTTCTCAAACAAATGTTAACATAGTTTTAAAATCAATTATGGTTAATAAAATGTACAGTTCTACATTGTAATGTTATTTAACGACTCAGAAAAATATTGAACACCCGACAAGCAATTTTGCAGAAAAACTTGTTCATGCATTTTCTTTCACCGTATTTAGGGTACGTGAATTATTAACTCCCTTCTCTTAACATAAGGCTTTTAGCGCTGATTCAATGCTGTGCCACAAAACCATATTTTCCTCTTGACAAGAACATTAATTATGTGCTCCTAATTTCACGCTACTTAAGAGCTTGATGAATTATAAAATTTTGTAGTACTATTACACTTTGTATTTACCTACTTTCAAACTAACGACTTCAAAACCCTTGTCGTACATTTTTTTAAGTAATGCAGTTTCAAATCTATTTTTTATAAAGTTAGAAAATTTCTAATTATTTTCACAAAATATGAAATTGTTTAAACTAAATATAGGTTGTTCCGATATTATCATTATTGGATACAAGTTTCTTAAAAATCAAAACAATAGAGAACGCCGCAATATCAAAGTAAGATAACAACGGTCAAAGTTATAATTAACATTGTAAATAAAGTATAGAAATACATAACTAGTCGATTAAAAATTACGAATTTTAAAATTTCCTTTACATATAAGATATCAATTCATTAGTTATTCGTTTTTTTTTTGAAAATATAACGTAAATTGCTTTTGGATTTAATATTAAAGTTATACTAAAAAAGTAATTGACAGAGATCATTTCAACGGTTTGTCTTTCTTATTTATTTGGGATCGCGGTCTATTGACCTTGGGAAAATGCTATTTGTCTGAGAAAAGCTTAGTTGTGATAATACGATTGACTCAGTTGCCTTTATCAAGCATTTTATATGAACATTTTGTGACCAATATACTCTACGAATACTTTCTGTTATTTAAGTTAAGTAAGTACAAGTAGAAGTAAGAAAAAGTAATACATAGTTCGTGACAATCCATATCTATACTTCTATACTAATATAATGAAGTAAACACACACTAATTCGTGGCGTAGGATGTCAGTAATCACCGGATATTTTTGGATAATTCTTTCTTAAATAAAAAGCCCTTCACTTACGACACGCTTTAGGCTATATATTTTCACGCTGTTAAACTTGGGAGGTAAATACATTGGAAAAAACTTTCACGGTGGAAAAGGACCATATACAGTCAACATTAAAGAAGCAAGGTTATTATGATAACGGTAATTTTGACATTTGCAATTGAGAATTTGACAAAAGTTAACAATAGTTTTTATAATCTCATGTAAATGAAGCCAGTTGTATGATAAATTAAATCGTTTTTGTCAAACTAAGTTGTAAAGTAACTTAATTAATAAATTGGAATATTTGGTTAACATGTAAACGTGACATAGATACAGGTGTAAAGGCACAGTTGATTCTCCTTCACTTCTTTCTAAAATAAATATTAATGTTCCAACGAGACCTACTAATCTATATCTTAACTCAAATCGAGTATCATCGAACTTTAGAGCAAATGCCTTCCTCTGCAGAGCGACTAGACAATTCAACTCTTTATCAAGGCAAAATCCTCAGATCGACTTATTCAATACTGGGCTTGGTAATATTACAAGCTATTTGAGCAAACAATTTTTTGGTTGTCCACCCCGCTAGCCGCTTATGCTTACTTTATTATTGTGTCTTAATTTTATTTACTTTACAACTTTCATTCTTTATTCATTGTATTCTTGTTCTCTTTGCGATTATCATACTTCCATTTTCATTGATCATTTGCGAAAACTAAGTATGTTTAGTTTTCCTGTTATGTAAAAAATAAAAAAATAAAAATAAAATGTTAGCTAATTAAAGCTGCCAGTAAAAGTTAAAAGGTTAAAGGCTAACGTATTACATTTTTATTCGTTGTAAACAGTTTGAATGTTCCGAATTTGTTAATTAAACACGGAATAGCTTCACGGAACGACATTGTTTTACGACTGTTGCGATAGAACGTTCTGCTTGTAACACACAACTGTGAACAGGAACTGAAGCGAAGCGATGTTTGATATAAAACTGTCGTGTATTTAGTCCGTTCTGACAGCTTACCAAATCGAATTTAATATTCCGCGTTCTATTTTCGCTTCGTTTTCGTATATCAGTGTGTTACAGGCGTTACAGAAGCTTCAAAGGCGTGCACAGACTATAACATGCAGCTGTCACGCAACAGAACTGTTTCAAACAGTCTATCGTAAAGACTTTTAGGTGCTGAAGTAATTTTTTAAGCTTGTCAATAGACGCATAATAATGCGTAAACGAAGTTAACTTCTAACGAATGTAGATACTGATATTTGGAAATGTTTTGTTTAAAGTTCATAGTTTATAAATGGTAGAGAAATTAACCGTTAAATTGTAAATTATTCTTTAAACTAGCTTTCGCTTGCGACTACGAGGAATAAAAAAAAAAACAAAAGTGAATAGCCTATGTGTTCTTCAAGACTATCCTTTCATCTATACCAAATTTCATCGAAATCCGTTTAGGAGTTTAGGCTACAAACTTTAACAAACATCCATTCATCTAAACTTTCGCATTTATAATATTAGTATTAAGTATGATTGCTAATTAATAACCTTAAGTTCATAATGTCGCAATTGAATTTACAACATAAGGAAATTTTATTTTGTCACAGATCTAAACAAAAAGTAAGGTTCCTCGTTACTTGTTTTATTAAAAAAAATCTCTATATAAAACATAAAGTATTCATAAGAGAGTTGTAACCTTTCTGTTAAGTATGATTAAAACTCGTAGCTTACTTATCTCTTTATTCCGGCAACGCCACCGTACTGCCTTTATTTTGGTCACACTTCAGAAGAGACAGTTCAATTTCGTAGGGCAATGAGCTATCGCGTAAACGATATAACTTCAAATTGTAAGAATATTTTGGTTTCCTTTTTATAATAAACTCGCTACACCTTTTATAAAGGTTTTCATATTTTTCTAGTAAAACGCGTGTTTGTTTTACTAGTTTTTTTTTAGTCTAATGGTTTGGGGTACGGAATACCGGTCTTGCGATCGAAGGTTTAAATCCGGCCATTCGATTATTATTGGAACCATTTCCTAGCACAAGCCTAGACCTTAGTTGAAATGGTTAAAGGAAATCTTAGTAAATTAACAAAAATTTACTAATATAAAAAAAATTAAAAATTAATGGTATAGCATTTACATTTGATTATTTTACAACCTTAAAAAATCTAATCAGTCAGAAAGAAATAAAATCTTTGCAGGTATTACCATTTAAACACCTTTACCTTTCTAGCAAAGTCCTAGAGTAAGTTACTCGAGAATTTAGCAACTAGAACAAATCTAGTATCCCAATAGCAATTATACAGAGACTTCCTTTAACTAGGAGAGAACTAGTTCCAATTTTACTGAATTCGAAAACTTTCGTGTGTTCGTTTTATAAAGTTGAACATGCCGTCACAGGTTTGCACTTCGCACTGCTAGTTTTAAAACAATTAATTAGTATGTACTAATTATTACATTATTATTCTTGTTTGCTTTATTTTATAAACTATCTGTTGCTCCTGACTTCGGCTGCGTGTAATAAAAAAAGTAATAAAAAAATATAGCCTATCTTAGTCACATATAACGTGGCTTTTAAATGATGAAAGAAATTTTGAAATCGGCCCTGTAAATATTAGTATATAGATAAAAAAATTGCGAGGCTAGATAGATGAAAGATCTTTGAATGATTCAAATGATATTATTTTGTGTAGTATATTCGTTCAAGTTCCAATAATGTATTCAATATTATGATGAATATTTCATTACACTCGCTGATCACTGAATGCTTAATTAACTTACATTTCCGTTCGTTAAAGCTAATGGATCGAGCTTTTAAAAGTTAAATCCCTCAATTAAAACTTCCGTTCATCTGTTCTAATGGTTAACAACATTAAACGTTACACTAGGTTCAGTAGATTCCTAGGGTAACACTAATCAAATAATAAAAAAATGTCCAGAACGTTTTATCATACAATTATCTAAGAAACGGCTGATATGTTATTTGCAATACATCTAATGAACATTAGGAGAGTCTGGGTCTCTATGGAATAAATTGCGAAATTAAAAGTAACTATAAAAAATCTTCCTGTAATTTTATATCATGTTATCATACGTTATAATGTGACCTTTTACTATGTGTATTATCGCATACAGTAACAACAGTGTAAATTTTATTTCATCGTTATAACTTTCGTATAGCACTCTATCTGATTCAACCGACATTGTGTAAATAACTAGCTATAACATTGTAACCTAACACAATACACTATAAACACATAATTTCATGTTCATAATATTAAAACACTAGCTGTTCCCATGCGACTTTATCCGCATAAAATTATGAAAATTTTATTTTGTTGTTTACATGTGTCAAATTATCAATTGCAAATGTCAAAATGACATGACATGATGACAAACCATGGCAACCTTGCTACCTTGATGTTGGCAGCAACTTATGGTCTCTTTCCCACATTAGGGTTTTTATCCAAAATATTTATTCCAAAAGTTTAGTGGCGTGAAAATATATAGCCTAAAGCGTGACGTAAGTGTAGGGATTTATATTAAAAAAATAATTATTCATAAATATGCTTTATTGCTGCCATCTTAGGCAACAAAGAAGTGTGTGTTAACGCTTTATTATAATAGTATTGAAGTATTGATTCTTCAAGTCTTATTGTAGTGTATAAACTGAAAGGGCAGACGATGTGCAAATAGACTATTCGTTCCCTAGAGGATTGTGTGTAGGTTTAGCCTTAGTACAGTAGTGTATTTACTGTCTGTGGTATAACTAAACTAAACTACTATCAGATACATTTGTTTAAAGTTATTATTTTGAAAAGATAATATTTTGAAAAGATCTTAAATTTTAATAAAGTATTTCAAGCTTTTCCATAGATTTTATCGGATTTGACGTAATAGAAAACTCAATAAATCGTTGATAACAAAGGTCCGTTGTATAGTACCTGCCGCTCTGCACGGCGACCCCTGTTACTTTAATACGACCCTGTATTAAGTAGGGTCACGACCAGATTTAGCGTTAAATTTACATCAGGTAGGAGTTTTGTCTTTTACAAATTCCATCCTAAAGTAATAAACTGCAGATGCTTATGTTCCACAGAATATGACAATGCCCTTAGTAGTTAGTAAACCAGTATATCTGAAGATAATTAAATAAGAAATATCAGTAATTATGGACGTTTTGAAAATTTAAAACGGTGAAGAATTTAATTGAAAACTTTTAAGCAAAGAAGTGAAATGCTGTTTTTCAAGCAATTTGTGTAAACAACGAGGTAAAAAATGATGCCGCTGAGAAATGATAAAAGGATGGGATCTAAAGCGAGAACGGGCTTTGGTCGTAATTATTTTTCTTGACCTTTGCTACCTTTTGAACCCACTACTTGTTGACCTTTGATCGTCTGAATCATCAAACATGAAAGTCACGCTTTTGTTGATAGAGTAAAGGATGCTCTGCGAAATTTTGCAATAAATTTTCATTATTTTTTAGGAGTCTTTTTTTACTTTTACTGATGTTTTATTCTGGTAAAACCCATTCATCAACGTCCCCTTGGCTCTACTGAGGGTCGGCACAGAATGTAATAACTAGTATTGTATTATTTGTGGTACTACTCTTATATACCGTTCTCATTAGTCGTTGTATATGAATTCACACCCTTCTTACGCATGTCCTCTTTAAAAATTCCAATAATACTTTCTTAAGTCTTAATTTAACTTAACTTTACCAACGGTGTTAAGAAAATTATAAACGAGTCAAATAAACGTTTTTGTACACATGTTTCACAATGGAAACTCAGATTAATACATTGAAAACAAGTGGTTCATCAACGATTTTTAACTCTTCTGTATTCCGGTTGCCTCCCGTGCGCCTTGATTGCCTATACAGTATGTCTATGTTTCTGTAAAAGCGAGTACATTTAAATTGAAAACTCGTCCAATTAAAATACGAATTGACCAATTCTGGAGCTTTTATTTAATTCTTCCATGTTGTTTTTATTATCAACGCGATATATTCACCAATATATTTTAACTTTTTTTTAATAAAAAGACTTACAGTTGCATTCATTTGTGAATTGAGTATACATGTTATTCTTTTTTAATAAAAGTCCTCACTTTTTAATTATTACTTGTTGCCTCGTTGATTCACATATAGGTTATAATTCCATCACATTGAATGTAAACCTATAGCATAATTATGTGAATAATGTTTTAGTTTTTATTAACTTTATTCACTTTATAAATTAACTAGCGTTTGCCTACTAGTTCCTGCGCGTGGAATTAAATAAAAAAACTAAAGTAAGTAGCCTATGTGTTTTTCCACACAATATTCTACATTTATGTCAAATTTCATCAAGATCCGTTGAGCCGTTTTTGCTACAAACTCTTACAAACATCCATCTATATAAACTTTCGCATATATAATCTTACTAGCATTCGCTCGCGACTCCGTACGCGTGGAATTAAAAAAAAATAGCCTATGTGTTATTCCAGACTATGCTCTAGAACTATGCTAAATTTCATCCAGATCCGTTCAGCCGTTTAGGCTACAAACTCTAACAAACATCTATCCATCCACCTAAACTTTCGCTTTTATAATACTAGTAAGACTAGTAACATAGTAAGATTAGTTTAGTATAATTAATATTAGTATTAATATGAAGTATGAAATAAAATTGTTTTAAAATACGACAATCATAGTAGCAATCGTTATCTGTGTTCGCTGAGCTTGTTAAGTCTCAAGGGACAAGGGGATGGAGGGTCGAGTCTATCGTTATATACCGTGCATTAATTTAAACTAGTAACAAATAACTAGTACAAGCCACCTGGGATCTGTTTGCTGTAAGCTAGTCTTAGCTTAGGCTGAATAAAATTACTAGGTTTATTAAGCGATTATTTTTAAATTAAGCACAATATTCCCCGAATCCCGAATATTCCCCGGATCCTGGATTTTGGTGGTGGTAGATTAAGCTAGGCGGATATCATTTAGGTTCTGTCCCAACACTGGCTGATAGAGGCTCAGATAGCTTAAAAGTGGCGTCACTGCCAGAGAGTACCAAAATCCGATATTTCCATTACATATTTTGTACGTTGGATCATCAAACAATTTACAAGAATTGTGGGATAGGCCATTAATGTTTAAAAAACGTGTTACTGATAGTACCTACATAAGATTTACTTACATGTCCAATTTTACTTTGTAAAATTCAATTTTAAAAACCTTAATTAAGAGATCTTACAACATTTTATGGACATTTTAGGGACAAGTAAACAGGTATTAAAATACAGCGGACATTTAGACAATTTTAATTAAGACATCTGAATAACAAATATCTCACCTGACCTTTTCAAGTCCCTTACAAATGGCACCGTCAGAATACACGTATATATTTGAATTCGAAACAGTAATTAAATGTAAGGGAGTTAATTTTGTAAGGCTTTGTCATTAAATACCTTTTAATTCTAGTGTAATTCACTCAGACAACACTAATTTAAATTATAAAAGTGTTTACAAAAAAAAGTAAAATAGATGATGAATCATCGTGCTGTTCATATGTTAGTCTAAGCAAGATGTTTCCAATTTTTTTGATCCAGTAATTCGCGGCTGGACTAATGTTCGGTTTCCCAGCTACTTTTAACCATTCGTTAGTGTTTTTGCATCGATAACTTCATGAAATGCGTTTCCAAACTACCGAACTTGAGTTTTACTCCTTTAAAACTTGATTTAACTTATCACTAATGAGGCACTATGTAATGATGAAATAAATGGAATTTTCAGCAAAACCATATTTAATTTCAGTGTATTCTAAAAAACTAGACATCTAATTTTTACGATTAATTTCATTATCCATTAGTATTTTATGATAAATTAGCTTAAAAATATTTTTTTTCCATTACTTTGTGCTATTTGAGGTGATCAATTAAAACTGTCAGATTCAATCTAAGAAACAAAAGAAACTTGTTCAACTTAGACAGTTTTGTTCCAAAAAAGTTTTTCTTTGATATTTGATATCTCATGAAATACGAAAAGAATTTTCCCATTGAGTTCAACATTAAATGAATAAATAATACATTACTGTAACACGTATGAAATGAAATTTACTTTGTTGTTCGAAATGTTTGCGGTGAGAGCAATTATGTTTGAATATCCGAAACAGTTACAAGCTGATATTTTAATATTATTGTACCGTTTGTATAAATGAAAATATAATACAGATAATGAAAGAAATGTAAGGTAAGAGATATAACAATTGTTTTTAATTCTTGCTAGTAAGCATTTTTTTAAGGACGATCCTAGATATTACCGTCGCAAAAACTTTTGCAACAGTTATTTTTTTGTTGTTAAAAACTATTTTTAACTTCCTCTAGATTCTAGAGAATAAGACATTTATGAAGCTATGCACGTCTAGATCTCTTATACATTTTTAACCAGTTCAACTTTAACTTCTCCACAGAAACTTGAAAAGATGTTAAAAGTTGAAAATTGTTATAACTTTTAGAAAGGTCGTTTTATACGTATTTTCTTATAATAAATAAAATGTACGTGAACTTTTGCAGATGTTAAAAGTTCAAAGTTGTTGATACTTTTAACAGATATATTTAAATATGATAGAAGTTTCTTTAGTAAACTATCGAAAAGGTCTAAACAAAGATAAAGTTCGTAAACTTTATGGTGACGAAGTTTAAGATGGAAGGAAGCGCAAAGTTGTATTACAAAGGCAGTAACAAAGGCGCGGACATAAAAGTAACTGGTGGGCTTCCACTGTGCGAAACATTAATATAACACACCGATAACTCCGACACAGCAGTGGATATTCACAAAATGTATTTAATATTTACGTCCTCGATGGTTTTAAGATAATTTAATTAATACGGAGAATAAAGAAATGTTTTAAGAATTGGAAATGTTAGTACTGTACCCAATCTTTTGAAATTTAAAACTACAAGGCTTCTCGAAACAAAAGTTTAGTAGACTTGGCGGAACAATAAAGCTTGGTTTTCTCATATCGCATTGAAAACAATAGTTTTTTTATGTTTTTTTACTGCAGCCTTCAGTTTCAAACCTACAATCGTGCTAAAGTAAAGTCTCCTTTTGCAGCTTTTTACCAAAAATAGCTTTTCCATTGAAATTTAAACATATTTCATAACTTTAGTGATTCAGTATTTGGCATAAAGAGATAAAATATTTCTTTACAAACACATTTATCCAAATTCAACGACAGAAATCTACATAAAGTAATACTGAATAAATCCTCCAACACAACTTACTTGTCAGCATAAATTCTATATCTACTCGTATTTGTAAGAATTTCGTGAAAGTAAATTCTTTCGTTATTTAACGCGAGTTTTTCCCCGAGCCTTAATCTTAATGTTTTTGTAATACAGAGAACTAACTTAGTGTAAATTTTTCTACATAACTATTTATTAACGTAAAAAAAATCATATTTACAAAGGTCCGCTTATCTCTATGGTAATTTAATTAAATCGCATTATGTAAGATAATTTGTGAACTGATGTAACATAATATCCAGAATTTTTATAGATAACCATTACAATTTAGCGATAAAAATTTGATTAAACATTTTCACGTGAAATCATCACTTTTTCTGTTTTCGTTAGCAAACTGTAAATAATATGACATTTGTAATAAAGGACAGATTTATAAATTGCTTGAGTCTGGTTTAAATTGCAATGTGTCTAGACTCATTACAGACAAAATGTACTCGTATGTGGATCTTTATATCACGATTACATTGTACAAAAAAATATTTTCACATATTGGACTGATACATAATTAAAAATGGAAACTCTTCTATATAAATCTGTGCAAAATACAAGTTTTTTTTACTATAAGTAGGCACACAAGCAACCTTTGGATTCGACAAAATAGCAAAGCCATCGTTGCCCATAGATATTCGCTTACGTAAGTCTAAATTCGGGTACTTCACTTAATGCAATAATACGCATGATCAATATCGTGCATAATTAGCCAATATTGGCTTTAGTTCAACGTTAACATAATAGCCGTTAATTAGTTGCGAAACTTAGTTATGTGTGAAGCTGTTTGTCTACGGTTACACATGATTAACATTGTCAATTTTAACAAATACGTTCCTAAATGCTGCTATTTATTACCTCTGAATATACTAAAAAAACTACCTTATATGTTCAAGCCGTGACCCTCGACCATGACCTTGAAGCGACTTTTATTGTAACAAAATCTTTATGCGAAGCTGTCTTTCCAAAGCTGTCTTTATCAAAGTTTGGAGGTTTTACATTTGTTTTTGGTTTGTAATTTTACCGAGTTGAAATAAGCGACATCTATGGTCCAGTCAAGCTTCCCTTTCCTGTTACGAAGATAATGATATTTTTTTTCGCTAGATGGCGCTTGTTTAAAATACATTTCATTGTTGATAGCGCCCTCTTTTTATAGTTCCCGAAGCTTACTTTCGAAACGTTGAAATTGTGCTCGACTTTTTTAATAGATGGCAACATTAATTTTATTTTTTAAATAAAATACATTTTAACTTCTTTTAATTTTTTTTATGTTATGTTTGTTTTTTTCAACGAAGCCCATTGCAATGTCAAATAATATAATTGTGGACGGACTCATATTATAGCACTTGTGTAACATTCTCATTTTTAGGTTCACAAGTTTTATCTAATTATTAGTAATATTATAAAGAGGAAAGATTTTTATTTTTGGATTTTTGTATGTATTGAAATAACTCAAAAACTGCTAAGTCGATTTCCAAAATTCTTTCACCATTATAAAGCTATATTATCAATGAGTAACATGGCTAGGTTTTTACCATTTTTTAATTCCACGCGGACTAAGTCGCGTGCAACAGCTAGTTAAATAAAAAACTTTTCATACATCAACAAAATCAGTTCTTAAAAAAGAATCAAGGAGACGAGGATGTAACAAAAGAAGAAGGCAGCAACTGTCAATCTGTTGTGCATGTTATGAAAGCTGACCGCGTAATTTTTGGTCTATTTGTGGAGTGCGTACACGCAACTTACTAGCTTCATAACTTACGCAGTCTTACGGCCGAAATCCAATAATTCATTTTAAAAAAAAATTAGTCCTTAGCATTTACGTCAATTGCTTAATCTCTTTTTATTAATTGTATTAAAAAGTTACTGAATTATCGGTTAAAAAATCCCCCAATTTCGATTCCCCTCTTTACAAATTAGTGTTAGAGTTACCTAATACAATAAGGCGTGGTTTCGTAACTAACTTAAGAATGTGTTATTTGTCTGTCCGTACTGTCTATATTTCATATGTTACTTGTGAATAGCATAGTCTTTTAAACCGATTCATACGAATTTAAATGATTCACATGTTTTTGCTGCAATTACTTTTTGTCCGCATAGTTAAGAAATTCCCGCTAATAGAGTTGCAAAAAATAAACGAAATCTATAATTTGAATATTTGAGGTCGATAGCCAATTGGTAGCATCTATTAGGATAATTTATAGCCGTTTAATATCAACCGAACCCGCAGAGATTTGATTTTTGACGTATCGTTTTTTTTGGCCATAAATACGGCGCGGATCGCGTGTCGCGTGCTGCCAGTTGTTTTTTTCTCGGTTTAAGTTTTCGGGGGTGCTTCACAAAAAATTAACCGGCCAGTGACTACCGGAATATAATTTTTGATAATTTAATAAATTATATACTTTATGGTCGTAGGATCGGACGATAACTATGGGTTTATTGTTGAAGTAGCTTACTGGTTTTTTAAATTACTGTGTTGGTACTATTTAGGTTTATTTCCATACATTTTTCATTATACATTTTTATAACTTTAATTAGATAAATGTTTAAATAATGGCCATTGATGAGAACGCTGATTATGGATGATAGCAGTGCGAGGCGGCGCGGGGTTGGAGCGGAGCGGGTGCAAGGAAATTGCGCGGTCGCGCGCGCCTCGTCTCACCGCGAAATCCGACCCCAACGGGCTGCTGGGGTTATTATTTCTTTGCACATTGTTCTAGTTACTGACCAGTATCTATTTCGAATTTACCTAATACCAAGCTAAGATTTAAAGTTAAGTTTATCATATCCGCTAGATGTCATTGTGTTCTATGAAATTATAAGTAAGTGAGCTCCTATCCCACTTCTCCCTGGGTAGCGTAGTATGACTATACTAAGTTTTACTGAAAATATGGACTACTGACTTCCAATCTAGCTTGTTAAAAAAGATACTGGCATTATAATCTTTTTGATAATATTCATGTATGTGAACATTTTTTTATTGCATCAGACTTGAGGTAGATATTTAAAGACATCAACATTGTAGCAAAGTTTGTTAATATTGTATTTTCTTAAACTCGTTTTCATCGCATGACATAAAACGATGTGATCTGAATTTAAGGTATCGTTGTCGAAAATAATTAAGGAAGAATATCTCTTTTACCAAAGTTACTTTAGCGCATTTTAGTTTCTGGCAATCCTGACTAACCCTACTAGTATCACCTCTGTCTATCATACTATTATTATAAATGCGAAAGTTTACATGGATGGATGGATAGATGGATGGATGGATGGATGGATGGATGTTAAAGTTTGTAGCCTAAACGGCTGAATGGGTCTCAATTAAACTTGTTATAGACTTAGAGGATAGTCTGGAAGAACACCTAGGCTACTCACGGAGGAGGAGGAGGACGAAGGAGTCGCGGGCGAAAGCTACTAGTTTATAACTCTATGTGAAGTGAAGGTAAACTTACACAAAAAATATAATTAGCCTAACTTTTATGAGGTTTAAAATAGTAAATATAACTCAACGTTAAAAGGTATCAAGGAGTTTAATCGTCGCTTAAATATATTCGGTAAGGTCAATAGGATCCTACTTATTTTTTAAGGTCGAAGGATTGTTTTTTGTCAGTCGAACATTTTTAATTAAAAAGGGAGCTATCAAATTTGATCTTTTAGGTCTGAAACTACTTATTTTTCTCTCGTCAGTGAGTGATGGAATGCTGTATGCTCACGAGGTCGCGTTACGAGGCGCCCGTTGCTGCAGCCCGGACTCTTTTTTGCCTCGCCCCTGACAGATCGAATTAAAATAAACGCTCCGATAACGCGTCCTACAATATTATCAGGCTGTATTTAGTTACGTGAGCGTGTGACGCGCTATGGGAACACGGTAGGTGGGTCCGTAGGTGCCGACCGTTTTTGAATTGTTACACAATTTTTTATTGTTCTAATAAAACGGGTTCGATTGTTCGATGTTATTTTGTTACCCTTATATTTGATCTATCGTGATGAGCAAGATTTTTACACGTGGACAAAGAAACTAGCAATGCAGGCCCAGGTATGTTTTATTTAGAATAATAAAGAAAATGTCATACACGAGAAAATATAAGCATGAAAATTACCGACAGCTACTTATAACAGGAACAGGACAAGGAAATAAAGTTTATAACTTTGAATATCACATCCTGTTCTAATTAATTTTATACCCATAAAATTAATTTTAATTACACTAATATTTATATTGTTAAAGAACCCCTATGAAATGGTGAAACAAAAAGAAACGCATTGATGCATAAGAGCTACTGAATTTAAAAGAAAGGTTCTCCCCTTTTTTCCGCCAAACCGTTACGAATTGCCAGATGGTCCGTTTTTTGTTTCGATACACCTATTTCACATTAATTATGTGTGACTTGTGGCGTAAATCATTTGAGAAAAATGAGGAAAAACTGTGGAAACTATAGCCTATCATTGCGTCGTAATGTCGTGTGCGTTAAAAAGTTTGCGAAGTGAAAATAACTGTCTACTTATTTCGCTTATTGGATTTTATACGGTAAGAGAGTGGAATAAAAATACTTGAACATTCTATTCGTGTCTTAGTTTACGGCATCAAGTATTCATAAAGGATTCTAAAATATTTAAAGTTGACTGCAGTATAGCAATGTATCGGTAATATTATTTAGTTACTAAAAGCCCAGTAGCAGGATGATTGCGTGCTTGCGGTTTCAATGTATTCATAACAGAGATAAAGATGTCTCTGTTTGAAAATATTAATATCTTTTCTTCACACTTTATTATGCGACATGAATCTAGTAATTAAGATCATTAAACCTTAAGGTTACTACAGTTCTTTAGATTATTTACATTGTTTACAAATAAATATTATTTATTGCAGGAAGTTTTTAAAAGCTTTTTCAACACTTTTTGAGTTTTTCCGAATAAACATATCTTGTACTTTGTAATACCAGGATGAATATCGTACAATTGTGTAATGATTTGCACATTTATATATGCTTGGTGGCGATTTTTGTCGTAACAAAGTTGTTTTTTATAAGTAAACTAAACGTTAAAAAACGTACAACTAAGAATGAAACTAAAGACTGATTTGGGAGTCAAAAGTTTTAAAATTAGTTATAAGAAATTTAATTTCAAAAATGATGGTTACAACGAAAAGTTCATTTACACATAATCGCGCTCTTGCACACGACAAATAATAACATAAAATCAAAAGCAATTTCATCTTAATCGCACCGAATACTCGAGCGGAGGCAGAGCGATATCCAACCTATCAAGTTACCTAGGCTACTGGGCATCTCTCTTAGGTACACGAAAATGATTTAAGCAACCTTCTTATTAATTTAAAAAATACTCTTATCTGTGAAACAATTAAGTTGATATTACATAAACTTTAGCTAAGGAGATAAAACAAAGATTGACCGCATAATAATAGTCGCTTGGTTGATTTTATGGAAACACGATATCGTGTTGGCCTCTCACAAAAAGAATAAAACGGAACCCGACCGAAATTGTTTTAATCGTCAGAAGCCACACGGCACCCGGGATTATTCTGTAATTATAAAATTATGATAGCACATTATGTCCGATACGAGGAATCATAATAGTCTATCATTACGTAGACATGGACCATAGTTCATAGTTCAAGGAGGTACAAAAATTAATAGCGAGTCTCTAATTTAATGATTGGTAAATACTGATCAAAATGTTTGTCTTCTTAAAGTGATTTAATTCTTTATTTCTCATATAATGAGTATTAGCGGTCGAAAGGTTATTTTCATAAGTAATATGAGTATTGACATAAAAACATTGACAGGATTGGAGGTGACACCATACGATTTGTTTGATCTAACGTATCCGAGAGTCAGCTACCGATGGTTTGCTGGCTTACCTACCGCCGCTTTCGCCGCTAGAAAAACTCGTGACTCCCGCCGGAGTCGTACGGGATTCCTTTGGGGCAAATACGTGTGCCTAATCGTACGTAACAATTTATTTAATTCAGAGCCAGTCGAGATGCTTTGTTCTTTTCTTTTTATACTCTGTGGCGTGTTTGTTCGTAATCGGGGCTTCTGTTCTAGAAACATCTCGTTTTTGTTCGAATATTTTTAATAGAGTAACTTATAAGTATTGGGATTAAAAGGGCATTGTGGATCGAAGTCTTCCTAATAATTTGAATTATTATAAAATCCCGGAGGCCAAGAGGTAATTTTGTGTTCTACAAATCTCAAGAATGTGACAGATTGAAGAATATGGTAAATGATTATGGTATTGTTGCAAAACAAACTCACTACGATTGTATATAAGGTTGCAAAATAATAATCTCCTTTGATTATAGCAATCGTTTTAAATAAAACGATGAGAGGACGCGCAACGCAGTCTTACCTGAGATTTCTCTGAATCAGAGGTCGTGGTGCACGCGACTTTTGTCCGAATTTACGATCGTTTTTAATTCAAAGCATTTATGGAGACGTAGAAAAAATATACAGTCGAATTGAGTACTTAGTAGTACTTCTTTTGGGAAGTCGGTCAAAAATGACCTTAGTTATTTTTTTACGCATGTAAGAAAGCTGTATTAGCTGTAGTATTATAGACAAAAACAGTTAAGTAGCTTTAAACACCTGAAACGATTGGTTACTAGGCTCTTCGGCATTATGGTTAAGTAACTCCATATTTTAGTATTTTATTTTATTAAATAACAATTGAATTATATGCGACAACGTAGCAGGTGAAGTTGTAACAAAGACTAAGGGTTTAGATAGTTGTGACCAAAAAGTCAAAAAAAAACGGATGGCATCTCCTGCCAAAGTTTCGTAAACCGCACAATAAAACCACAAACACCTCTTTATACGAGCCGCGTGGCGAGGGTATTAAAAACGTTTACCAAAACAAGACCAATTACTATTCGAAATTCGAAATACTTTTTGCCAATAAAATTTTCTACCTCAATCCACTAAAAATAACACGTTTTCTAACATTATCAAATTTTAATTAAATACGTTGTAAAATTAGTTCCCAAAACGTTTATTTCCATAATAAATATATCATGTACGAGGGTCTATTATCTAATAAAATCTAATTTTACTAACAAAACAATCTTAAACAAACTTATCGATTTATATCGGTGGTAAAATCGTCACCTTAAGAGGTCTATAATGATACCTCATTAATATCTTTTGTGGGTTTTTAACAGGATAGATAAAAGTTCCAGGTGTCGATTTTATTACCGAAATTTCAGACTTTACAAATTGTACTCACGTATCACAACGTGATTTTTTGTAACATTGCATTGTGCATTTAAAAGTGTTTTGGTTTAGATACGAGTATATTTGCCTGAATTGTTATTTAAATTGCATGTAGTTATTTTCAAATTTTTTTATCTTCCTAGATTTGTTTTCTCCGATTTTTGTGTTCTGACATAGTCGTTTTAATTTTATAAACTTTAACGCTTTACTTTCTTCTAAGTGCTTTAGTCTACTTCAATTTATATTTAACTACCTTCATAATTTGGTCTATTCCCTAATTGATTGTTGTGTAATGATTGAAACGGAAAAAGATCTATTATTGAAATGAAGGACATGTATTCATTACGTATTATAATCTATGCGTGTTGTAGGTCCTGTTAACATGGGAGAGGGTTGCATTAAAATCGGCGCTTGCACCTGCGTCCGATTGTTATCCCCTCCCCCCCGTTACCCGCCCGTCACCCCCAGCGGCCGATGTTACTTATGATGGATAGCTCTAATGCCAACTGGATAACCTCACGTTTTATTCAATTTTGTAGTTTCATTTGTTTTTTAATTAATTTATTCAAAACTTTTATCCTCAGGTTTTGTGTGACGTTTCTAAATTTCCGTCATTTAAAAAGAGTTTGGCAGGATAGCTTTTCTTACATCACTGTGAATTATTTTTTTTAAATAATCAACAAAGTAATTAATACTTGTATCGTTCTTTACTTATTCTTTGATAAATTCTAAAGATTCCTTTACCCGTGCGTAAATCAGCAGTAAAAAAAAATAGTTAAACTGTCGTAAGCCTATTTTGACGTACAAGATAATGGTACAGGACAGAGTTAAGTGTGGTAGCAATGAACTAAAGATTATTATAGTTCATTTGTCCGTTCCAATGAATGGAGATGCCCATACCTGACTCGAATTATCTTTTTACTCGGCGAGCAATAAAGTTAAATAGGATAGGAGGCAATATGGCCGGTAACGATGGCCGGGCGATGCATCAATTGCTCGCCGCGAGGGGTCGGCAGGCGCCGCTTCGCATGTCACAAACTTTGAAGACTGCCTTTATCCCGCGTTTCAATGTATCGATGTTTTATGCTTACTACTTGCGATGTTAATTCGATTTTATTCGTGGCCGAGGAATATTTATTAGTGAGGTGTGCTTTGTTATCGATGTAAAATAATAATGGAAAAGAACAGCAGCTTCTTTATACAGCTTGTAATAAGGTTTAAATTAGAGAAATATTAAGTTGTTGATGTATGTACATACCTTTTTCCTGATCTGATGGAAGCCACAAAGGTTGTGAAGTAATGTACTGTAATAGTCAAAGGGGAAAGCCTAAATGAAGATTATTATGAGGATGTCTTTAACGAGACGTCCATGTTTAGGATATCAAAGAGTCATTTAAACTGCATGAAATATGACCGGGTAATGAATGACAGTAAGATTTTTAAACACCGATATAAAGTGTTGTCGACATAGTTATCAGGACATCCCTATACATTTTGATTGACATGGGAGGGTTGTCAGAAGTGCAGTTCGAGGAAACCTTGCGCAGCGCGGTGCGGCGCATTCCCGCGGTCGCACTGCGCATGCGCGAAACGCCGCCGACCAGACCGATCTCAGATAAAAGCCCTTTATGACGCCACACTGAACGTATCCCAACAAATTGATTTCGAATTCGAAGTTAAATGATTTTTTATGACATTAAACTTTTGATCATCGTGTTTGTAAATGTTAATTTTAGAGATTTTTCACACCATCAATTATTTTACTACATTTCATTTTAATATGTTTCAATACTAATTTGTACTATTTATGTAGATTCTAGTTGGAGATTTTTCTTTTACATACATTTGTAATCAATGTGTTATGAACAATTTTCTTTTAATTTCATAACACCATATTTTTAAAGGGTTAAAAGTGTAATTATAATGTTTTGTTACGACTTAAAAAAACATAATGTTAGTTATAGAGAGTTTATAATTGGGCACGGTATGACCCAAAACACGAGGAAACATGTAAAAAATTTGTTACCAAAAGCTACGATTAATACGCTAGACGGCGCACGATCGAGATAACCGATTATTAATTGCCGCTAATTACTGCTGGTGTTTAGTTCGACACCATTTGCCTTTGCACCAACAAAAAAGTATTCAACAAAAACCGTGAAGAAAGATACGAATGCTTTCGCCGATTCACCTGTTCTTTCGGCTTAGTATAACAAAAGGGTACAGACATCACAGTTTTTTGTCGATAATAGCTGACGAATAAATCTTTACTGATAATAACTGCATTTGCGGCCTGTTATTAGCTACATAGCAGCGTTGGATTTAATTGTGATTTATTAATTTGGGACGTTTTTATCTGCAGGAAATGTTTTTATTTTATCTTTCGAGAGTTTTTATCTCATCACACTGATTTCCGCTTGCAGTGCAGCGGGTGCACTACTTTTGTTGCTTCTATCCATGCATGGTCCGCATAATATCTATGGTTATATAATGAAGGACTAGTTTTTTGTTAGAAGAATCTTTCTGCCTTTACTTAGTTAACTATATTTTGTAGATTATCTAAAGGTATTTATTTCTCTTTCAAATAAGCACTAAGTACAAAGAAGTTGTTTAAATGATGAAAAAACTTCGGTTATTTCCGATCAGGTAATGGAGGGTTTAGGTAAACGACATGTGATTTATTCGCCAAACATATTAGTTGAGGGTCTCGCGGGGTGGGAAGAGGCAAGAAGGGGCCGGATGCGGACGCATGCTGCCGCGATAAATCCAGGCTACGCCGCCGGCGCTGCTTTCGGGATCCATCAATCATTTCGCGTTCGAACCACTTCGCAGGCGGTTTCATGCCACAGATCACTTATACCGAATTTATTGTATTGCCTGTAATATATAAAAAACTTACACAAAAACTAATGTAGGTTTAAAGTTGTTTTGGTATTGTTTTTGCTTCTGGTATTTCAAATTAAATAATTATGTTTCAATGTTGGCGCAAAGATCATTCGGTTCGCGAATGCGAGACTCGGTAAGAGCAACGTGAACTCTTAAACTTTTTATGTTTCATTGAAGTTAAATAAATAAGAAGCATATGGACGTATTACTGACCAACATCTCTATGTATCATTACTCTACATAAAGTTCGAACTTCACATATTAAAAATTAAGCTGTGGCAGAGTATATCTGTCGGAATCTGTGATACATGATAACTTGAGGCGAATTCATATTAAATCAAGTTGCTCGCACTTACTGCGTGAAATTCACTTAAAATCATTTAACCAACTTAAGTGCTGTAATGCCTCCTTATTAGGGTTTATAAATATTATTCAATTCGTGTTTACTGTATGATATACGACCGCTGCGTAATGGTCGGAGCGAGGAAGTGAGTCGGCTACCGCTTTTTTGCCCTGCGACTAATACCTCGATCATAACTAGCTTTCTTGGTGCATAAATTATTAAAATACTCGTTACGGCTTAGGATTCTTGAGTTTATTTTCATAACTACATTTATATACCGCTGGTTGTTTAATGCAATGCAAGGTTGTGATCTAAATAATGACTAAAATCGGATTAAAAGGTTTTAAATTCTTTAAATGTATAAAATTAGTATAAGGATTTTTTAAAATTATATTTAACTTATTATTTATTTCCCATAAATAGTCTAACCTTGCAAGTTCTTATATCTCTATCTTTAATTGTGTTTTAATTGTTCACTATCTTCACATCTTTGTGAACTTTGTTGATGAACGAACAATAAAACATGTTTGTAATATAAAAACAAAAGATAGTTAAGTTGAAATTGTAGCATGTTTCGGTTGTGCAATTGAGCTCGGTGAAGGCAACAAATTGCGCAGTTGGCTTTTGAACCCGATGAGTGAGCCTTCACCGGCCGCCGCCGCCGCTACGAACAGGTTACCATCTGACCTGACTTCAATTTTATCGATGAAAATTTAGTGTAATTGTAAAAAAAATGTTTACATGTTTTATCTTGTTATTTATACGTCCTTATTACATCTTTCCCAAACATAATATAAATACAAATATACCCTTTTGTTCTGGGGTAAGATTACTGAAAAAAGGTACAATTAGTTGAGGCATTTGAAGTATTCATTGTAGTGATAATAATTTAATGTCAACTGATACAAATATTCTTTCACAAGTATAATACGTTAGAATCCTTGCAGTTTACATCGACAATCACACAATAAAGTTACATCACTATAATTCACAAAAGGTGCCTTATCCAATAATGATACGATTAATAACATTGTAAAGCAAACGTCGATAGAGTAAGTTCCGTATAAATCGAGAGGTGATCGAGAGCCGGGGACCATTATCCTGTCGATACTCCGAGCGGAGCGCACGAACATCGCTGACTTACACCTCTATTTACTGTCAAACTTAATTCCTTACTCGTGTCGCTCGAAAGTTCGCGGATGCTTTGAACATTACAGCTACCCTACAGATTACTGCTTAGATAAGGATGGGTTCTATTATGTGGTATTCGTGACAATTAGATTTCAGTCATCATCATTCACTTGCCCTTATCCCTTACGGAGGGTCGGCACGGTATGTCCTGCTCTTCCATACATCTCTATCAGCCTTCATATCTGAATCCACTCCTTTTTTAAGCATATCCTCTTTCACACAATCCATCCATACTTTCGACAATTAGATTTTAGTATTCAGTGGCAATATTGACACTGGGATAAAATTATTTTATAAAAACTTAAACAGCTCAAAATAATACGAGAATTCAAAAGGTATTTGAGTTTCAGATTTTGATACAATGCCACGTAGTATAAACAATCTTGCTCCTTCAATTTGTAACTGTTTTATATCTAAAGATATGGAGTGTCATTCACTCCCAGTAAGTGTATCGGTTTGATATGATGAGTGATTAGTGGCGATGGTTATAATTTAGGCTTAGCTGCACGACGCTGCTTGTTAGGCTCACTTGTTATGCGCGCGCTCACGTCACGAAAGATTAAGTGCTCGCTAAGTATAGAATTTCCTTTAGTGAAATATTTTATTCCTGTATGACATGAAGTGGGAAGAGGATCTTTTGGTAGTTGGTATCTTTTCATAAGTTTAAATTTCATTTAACAAATTAAGAAATTGTTATGAAAAACATCCATCTTTGGTGTTCTTAATTATGTTAATTGTTACTAATTAAAATGAATTTATCAGTATAAATTCTATTTTTCGAGATAATTGTAATATTGCTATAGAAAAAAATAATGAATGCATATTGTGATATACCCTGTTATACTTATAACGTGTATATTTAATGCAAATCTTACTAATATTATAAATGCGAAAGTTTAGATGGATGGATGTTTGTTAGAGTTTGTAGCCTAAACAGCTGAACGGATCTCACTTAAATTTGGAACAAGAATAGAGGGTGGTCTGGAAGAACACATAGATTACACATTTTTTTTTAATTCACTTGATAAAATAAGAATGCTTCTCTATATTTGATTAGCCGCAAACAGACACTAAAATATCGCTGAACATTTATTTATATTAGCATCAGTTCTTTATCAGTTTATCACCGATTGTCTTGAGAGATGCTATTGATGCGTTACACAGGTTATGTTGATAAATAGGCGATCACTAAATGTAAATACGATTGCCTTTTTATACCGACTGCAAACGCCTGCACGGATCTATTTGGCCACAAGAATTCGAATTGATGCACTGTGTGCTTAGAATTCTTGACATGATAAATATGAAACATTATTAATGATCTTAACGCGTGTGCGGGGCAATGAAAATATAATTTGTTAACGCAATAAAACGGCCATAGACGTGCTCTTGCGATACAAACGGCATATAGTGCGGCAATCAGTTCATAACATCAATCGAGTGTAGTTAATGAGACATGTATAAAACATTCAATGGCTTTATGTGTCAGGAATGCTCTTGGATACCTTTTCATACTTGTTAACTGAACGTGTCGATAAAAACATTGTTATGGCGTACTAAGTTAGCACCTTCACGACATAGAATTATATCTTTTCAGATAGTATTTGCACCAACAATTGTCATGTAATCCAAAGTTTTTACTACATAAAAATACTCAAATTATATTGCTATTGCTATTCTAAGTATACTTCTATAGTAAGTCTGTTTTAATTTATTGTCGTTTTTCGCTATTTAAATGACAATTTGTGAAATTGTAAATTACAATAAAATATCTTTAACTTGAAAAAAAAAAAACTTGTCAATGTTGCCTAAAAACTGATGACATTCAATAAAACACCCAACCCTTTTGCCGTTGACGTATAATAAAAAATCTATGTCCAATTTATTCAAGACTCGTCTCCACTTTTTGTAGTGGTTCTATTAACTGTTACAGAAGTTCATAGTATTTTTTGTTCGCAATCAACGTGAATGACATCTTTTGTGCATATCGGAGGTCTCCTAGTCCCTGCGGTCCAAGCCTTTTGAATGCTCAACGTATTATGAGACTATTTTGACACATTGCCGTGTATTGTTTAACTTTTTTAAGCCCATAAATTAATCATATCGCTATTGTTAGTTTGGAATTTGTAAATTTGACGAAGATACAGTATGTGTATGGGATTACCTTGATGTTATGATTTATTTCATATCTTTTGTATGTTCCGTTTAAATTTTCGTTGGAAGATAGAACGAAATGTATAAAATTCTTCCATTTTTTTAAGTAAACTGATTGTAGTAATCTTACTACTCGTAATAATAATAATGCGATAGTTTAGATGGATGGATTGATGTTTGTTAGAGTTTCCTAAACAGCTGAACGGATCTCTATACAATTTGGCATAGATGTAGAGGACAGTCTGGAAGAACACATAGACTACACACTTTTTTAATTCCACGCGGACGGAAGCTATGATAATTTTCTGTTACGTAATATTTAAGTTACTGTCAAAAGTTAATTTTTTT
Organism: Papilio polytes; assembly: GCF_000836215.1. Lineage (NCBI taxonomy): Eukaryota > Metazoa > Arthropoda > Insecta > Lepidoptera > Papilionidae > Papilio > Papilio polytes. Next base: position 4,482,634 of record NW_013525157.1, read on the forward strand.
GGGTCAATGTGTACTCATTTTTCACAAAAATAAATTTTTAAGACTATGTTATTGTAAATACTATCGTAGGAACTGTATTGTATTTTTAAATAGTAAAGTATGAAATTAACTGTTAAAATGAAGAACGTCGCTGAGTCGGCTCATTTCAAAGTGACTCAAAAGTTTTAATTTATGGTAATTGTTTAGCGTGGACTATGTGTTATTGTACAAAACTGACAACGAAAACCTTGCAGGTTTTACAGAGTTAAAAATAACCGAGGACTTATAACTACGAAAACTAGACGACGGTAGACTTCGTTTGCATAAATTTATATCTTGACTTTATTTTCATTTTGGGTATCAATTCTCATTACAAAAGACACTCTAATTTTATTATATGTATAGATAGATCTCGGTGCTCGGTAGCGCACACCAAATAGAGTTTAGAATTATGGTAATAAAAATACATTACGCGAATGACCTGTCTGGATCAATTCCTAGATTGTAGTGCTACACGGAAGCCCGCTACTGTGTGACTCCATTGTACGCGCACCTCCTTTCAATTAGTTACCACACTATTTAGACACGGTACGCTCTACCAAAGAGGCCGATCTCTATTGTCACCTCTCCACAAATATACCGACTTACCTATACCGGTGAAAATGTGCCTTTTTATTTTGGTTTAGTCAGATGCGCGGCGCGGCCAGCTCAATGTTAATGAATTCAACACTCCAACACTCGCAGACTGCATACTGCCGGCATTTTACGTATCTAATTAGCATTTCAATTATTAATTGTTTTATACAAACTTTATATCTTACTTGGTACGTGATGTTTGTTAGAGCATAACCTGGAAGAATTCATAGACTACTTTTAACTTTTTGTTTTTTTTAATCAACTTGGATGGAGTAATTTCAGCATAAACTTGTCGATTACGAATATTATCGCAGTTATGGCTCTATTTAACGACTTTGAGTGACGCAGAAATCCTTAAAGGAGACCGTTCGGGTAGATTTGGTATGAGGAGTCTAAGTTAACTTCTTATCTACCATTTAACTATCTATTGTACTAAACACAATTTTGCACATACATTGTGATGACGTCATTTCGTAAGTGAAAGTAGAATCAGCCACCCGGAACACCACATAAGCTGGGCATTTGTATATATGTATTTGAAGGTGTTATCAAACAGTTAATGTTCACTGGGCATGTACTCCTTATGTAGCGCGGCCCCTAATGCTTACTCATTGGCGAGCTTACCCCTGCCGCTAGCAATTAGCCTTTTATTACGGCCCCCATTGGTCCGGCCGAACAAAGCTTTGTACACAATACGACTGTACAAAGAAGTTCAAGTAAGAATGTTACATTAGTAAATAAGCTTTGAAAAATAACATAAACCTCTTAAGGTAAATAACTTGTTTATATTACTTGTTAAATGTAAAAATCAAACCTTTAAAATGATAATTTGCCCAAACCTAAGTTAGATAAAGATAAATCTATCGACTTAAAATTAACAGCAATTTCTAACAAGACTCGATTTATTTTATTTTTTGTAATAATTGACCGACTTCCCAAAAGAAGGAGGTACTCAAGTCGTCTGTATGTTTTTTTTTTTTTCTACGAGTACAAGAATATCTTTATACGAGTATAACATTATTTATAGTAAAATAAATGTAGGGAACTTCCATTGTATAAGTATTACTGAGTATAAATTTCCAATTAAATAAAGATAATTAAAAACAAATTACACAAAACACCGTTACTTTTTAAAGTCACCTTCAGAATGGAACATATTTTCACATCGTGTTTAAAACAATGGCTGGTTGCCCCCTTCACGCTTATCACATCCATCAATAAATGCCTTTAATACATTGAAATACGTTATGTGAAATTTAAAATTCAACCATTTATAATGAACTATCAAATGCGACGAAGAAATTCCTACATTATTGATATAACGAAAGGATGTTTGTATATTGTAAGAAAGGTCTCATCAGTCAAATAATGAAGTCAAATTTATACAGACTTAGTTTTTTGCTCGGGTAATTTTGAGCAACTATTAGATTGGGGAGTTGATCGTTATGCTAGATGGTCAGCTTAGTTGATGGCGTTTTAATTACTTATAACTGGCGTTTTGAATAAATTTTATATCTACTAAAATATTGTTGATCCGACAAGGAACAAATATACGCAAGACTTGCAATGTTAAAAGCAATTTTTATACATCAACTAATGAGTTTTCACTTTTATATTTGTTTTTTTCGCTAGCTTCTGCCCGCGACTCCATCCGCGTGGAATTAAAAAAAAAACAAAAACAAGTAGCCTATATGTTCTTCCAGACTAACCTCTAAATCCATCCTTTATGCCATTCATCGAGATCCCTTTATACGTTTAAGCTACAAGCTCTAACAAACATCCATCCATTCAAAACCTTCGCATTTATAATATGAGTAAGATTACGTATTCATTCAAACTTTCAGACCACCGCGACATTTTTCCTAAAAAATCAAAAAGGACGTACTAAATTGCAAATACTGCAATAAATTAGACGATAATTATTATGTGAACGCACTATTAACTTTAGTATACTGAAGGGCTACTGTTTATTTGTTAGCCAGAAACGTTTAAAACACCGCAGGGCTGAAGCGACACCTGTCTCTATTGTTCGAGTCAGATTCTTTTTGGTAAAAGACCCTTTAAATTATCATGTGCCCTGGGACTTAATGCTTTAAAATTCTAAGTGTCGGCCATCAAAATATCGCAAGGTGTGCATTTGAATATGATTAGCAGCTTGTCAAAAATAAGTTAGTGCTCTAATTTATTCAAATTTAATCAGGAAAGGGTTACATTTATCTGAGGAATAATTATTGACCGTATTCCTATCGAATATTACTTTTTAATTCTAGTTTTGTTATCTGCGTACAACATCAGATTCCTTAATATTACAGTTTTAGTACATTTACGAATGTTTTTTATTTGACAACCTGCTGCTAAAGTACTGCAATAGTTTGTGTAAAAACATAATAATGTAAAAAAAATAGTATTATTAGAATGATGATAATATAAATTCACGATTCGGAGATTCAGCCTATGGAGGGTCGGCACAGTATGTGCTGCTCATCCATACATCTCTATCAACCGTCATAAGTGAATACACTCCTTTTTTAAGTAATTCCTCTTTCACACAATCCATCCATACTGTCTTCGGTCTTCCTCTTCCGTTGTAGCCATCCACATTCATTCTTTTTTTGGTATATAAATTCACGATTAGTATTTTTAAAACAAGTTCACTTAATTTATCATTTTTAGAAATATAGACATCATTAACGCTTACTTATAAATAATTTTTATTTAAGAAAAGACTTTAAGAAGTCGTCCATAGATAATTCCTTTTAATATAGAAATATTGTACATACAACATTCTTTTAATTTAAGAAAGAACGCACAAACTAATTGTGAAATCTACTCAAACAACCGATGTACTGTCAGTTAACGTTTTTGTTTTCACAGCAGTTAACACAATGTCACCACATTGTCGAACTAATTAACACGATATAAAACAAATTAGCAATAATGATAAGTAATCGAAATTAATTACAAGCGTTTTAAACAACTCTTCGTTGAAAGGAATAGTTTGGTAGATGAAGATATTCCTTGTAGATGTTCTGATAATTGACCCTTCACTAAACGGCTACAAATGTCCGTCTGTTCCTGGGGGGTGCTAAATCGTCTCGATGCATTAACATATCCGACTTTTATCGTTTTGCATAATTACACCCGTTTTATGGATTGTTTAATGAACGTTAACTACATTTTGTAACTTAATATACTTTAGTTTTTGCGCAATTTACATATAACGTGCCACAGAATAAGCTTAATTTTCCGGTTAAGAAAATATCAAACGTGTTTTGCTGGTTGAAAGTTATAAATATTATTTTAATTAGGATATATTGTACTATTGTAATATTTATCAGAGAACGTATGTAAGACATATGTTTTAGTAGAGTGAAAAGTATTTTGTTAACCAGAAAGTTTCCCATTTATTATAAAGAATTGAAGTAGACTCAACACCCAATACACAATATTACAGCAAAGTAAAATTGTTGACTAGGGATAGTCTTTGCACCGATATGTAATTTTTATGCTTCTAATAATTGACCATTAAAAAACTCATTAAGTCAGTAATGGTAGGACAATTATGAGTGACAGCAATTTCAACGCAATTGCGTACCCACTGCTCCTGTCGTGCAATCAAGGTGACAATGACGGTCAATTGTCAAGAGCACACTTTGTAGTACATATAATAAACGCCTGTAGCAATAGAGGACTGTCCAACACTGTCCACTGTCGAGTTTAATTCATGTCTACAGAATGTTTCACTCCCCTAGTCTATTATAGTTTATAGAAAAAATATTTAATTGTAAAACATATAAGCATATATCTACGATACACTTTTAATATTCGTTAGCTTAATTTCTGCGTTTAGAAGCTTGAAGCGTATAGTTAAAATATTTTCGGTTCAAGAATTCGAATCTAAATTTCTAATACGTCCGTGTATGCCCAGCTGCTCTGCAATACGTGACACGAAATGTCTATATTCATGTTTTTGTTATACAATACAATTTTTTCCTGTAAAATGTGTTAAATACTTGAATTAGTAAGAGATGAGTCGTTTAAAGAACTAGTTACTCGTATATTGTGATTTTACTTAATTCGCTCAAGATCTGTTTTTTGTCGATGATTCTTAGTCACTTCGTTTCAAGGTCCCACTTTACATCTCATCATTCTATAAAAGTTATAAAATGAAATGACGGTTAACATTTTATTCCTCGTTGAAATCATTTATTAAAGTCTCCATTTCGAAGCTTCGTTAACTTAACACGTGTAAGCAGTCATTCATACAAGCCGATGCTGTCATAATATGTAAATGGGCCTATCCCCTCGACGAGGCATCTAGCACATTGCGACGTCCTACGTCTCGTTTGAAATTCGTCTCGTCGCAACTCCGATATGCAAATGTTGGGCGACATTCGAATACAAAAAGCTCGAGCGCGGTGGCAGCGAGTAAATCAATCGATCAGCGCCGGATACGGCGGGGATACGTCTTCATTGTGTTCATTAGCGTCGTCGAGGGAGCCCGGCACGACTACACCTGCCTCACGGATATGTCCGGCATTCGGCAAAAACTTACAGAATTAAACAGTGAAACTTGTACGATCGATAACGACACAGTATTGTGCTGTTTAAATACCTTTAATGGAACAAATAGTAGGATTAGATTAGATATAAAATTAACTACATTGTCCGCATTAACGTGTAGCCAAACAATGAACTAAACTGAACAGAACTTTATTTAAACTGTTGACCGGCAACGTGTTATAATGCATATAGGTTTTGGCATCAGAAGTCTCTTGGCAAAGTGATAAAACTGTTGTTATTTTTATTCTTTGTGTAAAAAAATGTTTCTATTTTGTATTATTAAATAGACTATTAGCAGTTTCGGAAGAGTAAGAAATTAATTGATCTATTAAGTATATAGCAAAACCAGAAGCGTGACGATTAGAGTTAAACGTGATTGTAGCCGGCAGAGTATAAAGGACATGCGGTCATTATAATATGTTTCACGGCTTTCAAGAAGCCGCAGCGTTTAAACGACTCGAAAACACAATGCTATCAGATTGGAACCGTTACACGAAGCTATTATGCTATTAACCACCCTAATTACAGATCAAACTTTGTAACCACAAAAGCTTCATCTCGCAACGCACTTTCGACTTTTGTGTCGTAAAATTCACGGTGTGGGAGCGGTCGTTTAGCGGTTTTCATAAATTGCTTTTAGGTTCCACTTAAAGCTATTAGCGGCATATATTACAAAAAAAAATATTCAATTGTTTACTATCGATCGTTACAAAAAGTTATTCGGTAAAATTATTAAAAAGATAAAAGTTTTATAAATTAAATATTTTTATAAAGGTTTTTAACTTTTCCAAAAATCATAATTATTAAATACAAATACAGTAAGCAATATACGAATTGTACAAACATTTTTTTAGGGAAACAATGTAATCTTGACCCCAATAGTCAAAAACGTAATATAAATTCCACTAATTTTTGTGATATGGTCCTTACCGGTGAAGACCATTTCATAAAATGATGCAAGAGGATTTCTATATGTATTAATTCTTTGATGAAAGAAACCACAAAGTATGAATATTTTCATTGTGAGCCTATATTGTTCTCATCATTGTGATCATGGTAATCCGTTCCCAACTTGCCACATTTCGACAGCAAAACAGTATTGTTAAAATAACATATGTGACTTTATACTTTTTATTACTGTAATCGGTTAAACCTAAAATTACAAAAACATTCTGTTTTTAAATTAAATTATCTGTTATTGAATCATTAAAACTTTCGTGAGACATTTTATAACTAATTATTTTACGGCTATTACTCACGTCTACTTTTTTCGGTGACGGCACCAACTAGTTTCAGACCCTGCGGGGGTCCTTCTTCAGGGCTAGGGTTAGTGGAGTTGTACGATATGCGTGCATACATATACTTATATTTGTAGAATCTTAATTAAACCAATGATGAATATTTTAAATCGATCCTAAAATCATGTTAATTAGCATTATTGAATTCACATTACAGTAAACATAATCACTTATATTATAATAAACTAAATAGTATAATTACTAGTTTTAAAAACAAAATCTTAAGTATTCTTCCAGACTCTTCTCTATATTTATGCCAAATTCCATAGAGATTAATTCAGCAGTTTAGGCTACAAACTCTAACAAACATCCATGCATGCATCTAAACTTTCGCATTTATAATATTTGTAAGATTTAATTCAGTATGTGTGTATCACAAATATAATTGGACATCGCCCGTCGTGCTATATGGGCACTATGCCCTTGTTTAGCGAACTTTACAATGGCGTTTTATCGCACCCCGTGTAACATGTTCTGCATTCGCGTATGTGCTTTAAATCTAAGCACAGGCGAGCCATAAACGTAGTCAACCGTCCATTTACCCGCTATCGCGTCTACAGTCAGTGGACATGGGGCTACAACGACTTTTTAAGCACCAAAAGTCGGAACACAATAAGGATGACAAGGGATATAAAACTCTATGCTCAACTGTTACGGTTTATTTTACCTTAGAGGTTAAATGGTTTATGGTAAGTATAGTTATACAAGGAATGGTATTAGCATAACGATCCCCGCTCAACTTAACGCAGCAAGCTCGGTGAAGCCGAGCCGCGACTCTAGCTGCAATTTCCATGGCGCGGCGGCGTTCCGTGAAAACCGACGCGGTGCGGGCAGACATCACCGCGGCACCTCCTTAGTTTATATTTAACTGTAATGTACACAGGCTTTCAGACATATGTGAACTGATTCTGTACTTACGTTTATTACATTTTTATGAAAATCAACTAATTCGAATGAATAAAATTAGAAAGTAAAAAATGTATTATATTTTATGGCCGTATTCATGGACCTATACTTGAAAATCTACGTTAAGTATGTACATTATTTGTTTTCTTCTCAGTTAACGCAATATGAATTAACGATATTTTTTTAGATTCTGCTAAAAATACATTCAATCAGTAAAAGTCATAAACCATTGTTAACTTGTTATACTTAAACCAAAATTTGGTGAACTAACTTTAAGTAGGTATTTACAGAAACAAGGAATTTCTCTGCCATGAATTATAACACAATACCCCAAGAACACATACGTCAAGTTCGCCTCGGCCGGTAAAACTCGCATTTCACGTAAATCCAATTTGTGCGGCTCGTACGAAAGGGCGATTCGTGGCCCGATGTAATTATTCACGTGTTATGACATTCCATTTGCATATAATCGCCGAGACGGCGGCCGATGCGTGAGGCAACCGCGGCCTAACCGTGGGCCATTCACACGAACCGACGCTATCTTGATCGCAGTCGACCTATGAAAAGCGGCCACTAATTAAAAAATAAACCACCTAAGACGGCGCGTGAATTATTCACGAAAGCGACCGGAAGAGTTTTACTCGTCCGCGATCCCCACTGGTTACGAAATGCGGACGAAGGCAATTATTTCAAAGATTAACATTAGATAGGTACACGCGCCGAGCAATCTCTCAATGAAAATAACATATCTCATTCATACACGGTCTGTGAACATACAAGGAAGAAAGGTAATTATTTTACAAGTACTTAATGTAATGAAAACAGTCATTTATATAAAATAATTATTGCATATTTGTATAAGTACGTAAATAACCAATTAAATAATTATCCAATGAAAGAACTTACGCAACCGTCCATTCGTTTAGCTGGCCACAAAATTGAGGTTGTGAAATATGCATATAAATAAACAAATTGATAATAATTTTCAGAGTCGTTAAATTTGGGGAAGCATTTAATTGTAGTTACCAAACTAAACGCACACTAACACTACAACAATTCGTTTGATTTCTTAACATTTCATTTGAAAACTAGAAAGCATTGAGTAGCATGCGTGCTTGAGTGCGTGCGTGTGCAGGCGGGGATCGATATTTGCATAGACTGCATCACTTGCTGCATATCTATGCATATCCTAAACCCATTGTGCATAGTGCAGACCGCGAAGCGAGCAAAATCGCCTACTTCATTTGCGAAATGTTTTACCGACAGCAAAACAAACATTGACACTGAAAATTTAAATAAATTTTAATTGAAATATCAAGTAATAACCTTGAATGAAGCTTACTGGTCAGTACGAGTTAAATGAAGTCATAGTAATTATGTAGAAAACCTGTCCTATACTAAGACTATGAACAATAAATAGTATTACAATGTTCGTAACCTGTTTTGTCTCAGGTTGAATCGGACGACTGACTGTTATCGAATCCTGCTTTTCCTCAGTTTTTAATATGTTAATGATAATTTTCAAAATGTACTAATATCAATCAGATTATAACGACACGAATTAAGAAGAAAAGGAAAAATGCGCTACTTATTAAAAATTACTTTTTGAGCTGCGTTTTATGCTGATACTAGCTTTTGCCCGCGACTCCGTCCCGCGTGGAGTTCAAAAAAACAAAAGTTAGAAGCCTATGTGTTCTTCCAGACTACACCCTCTACATCTATGCCAAGTTTCATCGAGATCCATTCAGCCGTTTAAGCTACAAACTCTAACAAACAAACACCCATCCATCCATCCATCCATCTAAACTTTCGCATTTGTAATATTAGTAAGAAGTAAGATAGGTAATGTTAGTTCTATTCGTTGACAGAGTTCTGGTGACGCAGCGATCCAAAGTCCGTAATCAGAAGATGTCAACGTCACCTGTCTTACATCTTCTCTTGCTAGTCTAATGTTTAGAGATGTTGGAATGTTTCACTTACATTATTCTTCTAATTTTAAATGCGTTTCATTTATTTGCAAACGGTAGTAGTCGTTATCGCGTTACATTATGCAGCTTTAAGATATACGTTAGACGTATGTAGGTATGTGGCATTCGTCAGTGTACACCGTATGTGAAATGACGATTAAGAACAGTTGTAAGTAGCTTTTGTTTGATCTCGCGATAGGAGAGCCATTGTGCTGCTAACGGTACTTTCGCGGGGTGGGCTGATCATTAGGGATGTATTATTACATGTTATTAATTTTCCTAACGTCTCAAGATTTTGTAATTGCTGTAGATTGAAAACGATACTCGAAAGAATTGTTAGGTATCGAAAATTACTTACAACGCATAATTTAAAAAAAAGATCTATTTCATTGACAAAAATGACTTAGATAGATAACACGAATAAACAAATGAAAGTAAGTAGTTAACTCAATATAAGTGGTAAAATAAACATAGGAATAAATACGTACGCAATAGTTTTTCGCGCAATCAGTAAAATGGTTAACTATTTTTAGATTGGACATAGTGAATTTATCATGAGAATAAGCAGATGTCTGAAGTCGTAATTACGCCAGTTACGAGCTGATCGATTCCATAACGATAGTCACGAGGCTTTGGTTTATTAAGTAGCGTCTGTAATTTTCAAGAGACTTTAGATAAACCCTCATTATCCTTTCATATCCGTTTAGTAGCTTGTAATTACGAAATGGTAGTTGGGTAATTAAACGACGGTGAGAACCGAAAGCTAACAATGGCGAAGGCATTAGGCGGCGGTAGAACTGATACGTGATTCGTTCTACATTCGTGAAAAGTGAGGTTGGTTAATAGTTAATACATCGTAAATGTACAACTTGATAGTTGTTAGATTATAATTATGAACTATACTAATCGTTCTTAATAACATAGATATAGATTATTCATTAAAAAAAACCGGTAATATAAATGGTATTTATGAAACATGAAAGTAAATTTGGTTTAACGTTTACACTTGATTTAATACATTGATTGAGCACGCAAAATACCGACTTAACGTAACACAATAAAGTTCATTTTGCAAATTTTTAATTACGAAATCCTTCATAGTATTGTTGATATTAATTCAACTTATACCAAAAACGTTGTAATGAATTTAAATGACTATTTGCTAGCAGTTATTGTACCTTATGCAAAGCATTTCCCACGCAAATTTAAAATTTTCAGCTGAAAATGCAATCATTTTTAACGACAGTGGCGCCATCTCTTGGCGAAGAATGTAAGTTATTGATATCTGGAATATTATCATTTTCATTAACTAACGAATTAAATGTAGCACAAAATTCTAACCACTTCAATGAATTGCTATCGAAATTAGGCAAATCTCTACACTGAAAATTTCATTAAACGATTTAGAAATTCTAGATGAATTTAAATTTTGTTCCATATTACTTCGCCATTTATATGCTATCCATGATAAGATTCAATATATCTTCGGGTTTGACAAATTAATGAATTGAAATTAATTTTCACGCCATTAAACTTAGGGGGTTAATACTTTGGATAAAAACCCAAATGCGGGAAAAAGACCAAAAATTGTTGCCAACATCAAGGAATGAAGGAAGGTTGCCATCATCAAGGAAGATTGCCAAGGTTTGTCATGTCATGTCATTTTGACATTTGTTATTGATAATTTGACAAATGTAAACAATAAAATATAATTTTCATAATTTCATGCGGATGAAGCCGCACTGGAACAGCTAGTGTTCAATAAATGTTTACATATGATAGAACTAATCGTTGTAAACAATAATGCTTGTTTAGTTGGTAACTAACAATGAGCGTTTATTTTACGATCGGTGTAATTAGTATTGAACGACAATTGATTTCCGTTATAAAATTTCGTTACTTCAAAATTGGCTTACACGATGAGCGGGCACCGCCCTAATGGGGGACCCTCGGACTATATAATCTCGTATTTACATAGTGGGTCGGCGGCGTCAGTTGCGCGGCTTTTTTGCCCGTTAATGTATGTAAATGGGAAACAATTAGGCGAGTTAAAACACGGGGTAGGCAGTCTAGGCAAGTGCGCCTCGCGCCCCTACCTTCCAAACGCCATATGTTAATGGGCGGGCGGCTAGCGGTCGCGTTGTGTACAGGATGCTCCTATTTTTTAATTTAAAAAGAAGCAAATTAAGTAGCATCTTCGTGCAATTATATTTAAAAAGTGTTATAGTAGATATTGCTCCTCTGAAGTTTTTAAAAAATAAAAAAAACTATTAAACAAAATTATATAGGTATCATAATAAACGAGTCTAAGGTTAACAAAACACAACTAAATGAATTCCTGAATTAAAAAAAATGCGAGTAGTTAACTATATTTCAAAAGAACTGGGAAAAATCAAACCAGCTGTATGTTAGTTCTAACGTATTTTCGTGTCCTCAGATTGCATGGCTATGTTAGAATAAAAAGTCCAAAAAATTTGGGTGAATGTTTTCACGATTCAACCTCAATAACAATATACGTAGAATGTGCTTTAATTAAAAACCAAGGTAGCGTCTTAGTCAACATAGCAATTATTTTACGATATTTATTTTATACCAACCTTTAATGAAATGTTTTTATAATATATGTAGAATAAGGTTGTTTAGAAAAATAGGTATGGTAGCTCTAACACCGTAGTTTACAGGTTTCAGTGAAGGCCTGGTTTGGGTCAACTACCGGCTATCTTACTAATCTTACTTAATAATATTATAAATGCGAAAGTTTAGATGGATGGATATTTGTTAGAGTTTGTAGCTTAAACGGCTGAAGGAATCTGGATGAAATTTGACATAGATGTAGAGCATAGTCTGGAAGAACACATAGGCTACATACTTTTTTTTTTTTTAATAAACGCCAATGGAGTCGCGCGCGAAAGCAAGTGATTTAGTAAAAAATACACTAAAAACAAAACAAAATGCACTAAAAACAAAACAAAATACACCAAAAACAAAATATTCTCAAAAAAACAGTACACTAAAA
>NW_013525157.1:4495988-4554802 GCF_000836215.1 Papilio polytes
AAAAAACAAAAAAAAACATACCGTCGAATTGAATACCTCCTTCTTTTGGGAAGTCGGTCAAAAAAAGGAGCTGTGACGTTTAAACTTTAATTTGTGTAGGAAGTTGTAAATGTCGGATCACTGACATGATAACTTAAACTAGCTCTTACGTAGGTACAGTGGCTGAAACTTGCGGTGTCCCACTTACAGAAAAATTACCTTATTCTTTGCAACGAGACACAGTCCGCATTTTCTTACAAATAGCAGAGAGTTGCGCAAACGACAGCATCATATGCATCTGTACTAAAAAAGTTGGCAAAACGAAAATCTTTTAATTTTTTACTAAAGAGATATTTATTAAAGGTAAATAGGTCGTATAATAGACACCTAACACTTTTTATAAACCATATTTTCATAAAAAGAAGTTTTTATAAGAATAGAGCGACTTTTCAAATTTTAGTGTCAATCAAATTTAGATAAAACTAATCCTTATGAAGGATCTGTAATGTTTTATAAAAGTAGGTAATTAAAATGCAAAATTATTTATCGTTAAAATCATTTATAGGCTACGTTACACAGTGAATATTAATGACATGAAACTTCTATTGCAATAGAGGCTGGCCTCCGAAGGGGTTTTAGTGGGTATAATCCGAACATAACCCTGTTTTCACCCCAGAAGGAAGGGTATCTTTGTGAAGATTTCCCCCGCCCCCGATACCAAACAAAAAAGGTTTACAAAGTAAAGTTACATACAGTTTATAAAAACAGCACTTCATTGTTTATAGAAAACGGATAGAATTTTAAATAAAATGCCGTACAATTTTGGTTGTAACATCAAAAGAATTGTTCATCGGAATGAAAAGTTACATTTCAATTCGTTTGCTAAATCAACGAGACGAGATCTGCTTCGTTTAATTTTATCGAATAAGTTTGTGTCAAGCGCTGCAAGCTAAGGGGCGGAGTCGCGTGAGGCTCCGCCCCAGCGCATTGTGGGTGGGGCTAATAATCGTAATGCTCGTAGATACCGAGCCTACGGTGACGCCGTTATAGGATACGAAAGGACACGACTATAAAACCACTTCCTCTCTGATCGTGTTGGTGGACTAGCATTGATGGCCGATCATGTAATAGAAATTATGGATGAAAGATACTACCGCAATCACTTTAAAATAAATTTAATACATATTCCACATCTAAAAATTATCGTAATTAAATTAAAAATTAATTTATTTTTAAGTGGGTCTATACAGCAGAAATTCTTGTACAGTAACTTATTTTGTTCAATAATCACAAAAATAAATACAGTATGATTTTGTACATAAATGTCGTCGGCCAATTGACACTGTTAAATATTGTGACATGTCTAAAGAATTTCATTATGAACGTCTACATAATAACGTTTTTACGAATAGACAAGCCTTCCGACCTATTAAAACTATTTGAATACTCAAAGTTATGGAGACAGACACCTATCTATCTACCTATATCTAAATTTACTTCTGCTTTGAAATCGTACTGTATTGATATTACGTATAATTCCATTAAGTAAATTAATATTTTTTGGCAAGATGATCACGCCACTGATAAATGATGAGCTACTGTCTACAATCTCGAAAAAATAAACCTCAACGATAGAATAAAAATAAAAGTTACGATATTGTTATGAACCCTTGTGACTTATTAATATGTTTTGTTATGTAAATATCGTATTTGTTAAAGAGTGTCTGACAGCTCAGAAATACGCATGAACAGGTAGCCCAATGTATTCCGATACGAGAGAAAGAACTGCTGCCAAGTTCGCCGCGTGAATAGACGCGGGACGATGGCTTTGTTCCTAAAGGTACCTGTCAGATCACATCAGAACCACTTGGGTGGTCTCCGATAGATAGCATAAATATTTTGAACATATTATAATGGAAATGGGCGACGCCTGTTCTGTCGCCGCGCCTTTGTAGTATAGACCACGACGAATGTCGAACGACGCGCCTTCATTTTGACACCGATGTAAGATGATCCGCGACGTGAAAATGCTGATACATGCAGGTATGACAGAATTGTTTCGTTCATTAGCTTCATGTGTCAAGTTGTTCTGGACGCTCAGGTCTGCACGGTTGTTAATTCGTCTTGTTATTGTATTAGCGGGCAACACCTCGTTCCTTTGTTAAGTGAGTATGTAGTAAGGAGAAATGCAAAAATGGTTATCTCCTATATTGACTTTTCTACTCCTTTGTTATAGGTAGATGTTTAAAGGTGCGTACCATATATAATAAAAATAAATTAATAGGAAAGGAATATCTAGGAACAATTTATGTGTTCGTGAATCTTTTGGAAAGTGGACGCAATGTTATTAAGTGGTCTTCAGTCTTTGTTCTTTTAGGCCTTATTAACCTGTCTATGATATGAAAAGGTTCCACAGAAGTAAAACTAAATTCAAAAGGTTATTTGAACTGTCCATGGTAAACTTCGCTATACTAACCCAAATGTCTATACTAAAGTTCTATTAATTTTTAACAACAAACATAATGAAACATTCTATCCACTTGATGGGATCTGTAATAGTTAAAATACAACAAATAAGCTACATAACATCTACTTAACATTTGAAACGGTTAAAACGTAACATAAATTCATGTCATTAAATTTAATGTGAACTAATCTCGGAATGTTAATTGCACTCATCAAATCTTCACTCGAAACTATTACAACACACCTTTGCTCACAAATAAAATGATAACGCTAATTTTAGTATCACCGGAGCCACGAAACCACTTAGAGTTCTCGGGAGTTTTATCGCGCGGACGAATCGATACGGACATACGGACAGACGGGCTTACTCGAACCCGTTCAGCAACAGGGAGGCACCTTACGGCTCCCAGATAGGGACTTGTCTCCCGTTGGTGTCAGATAAAAGTCGGCGAGAGCGCCGTCACAAATAAATATATTCATTAGGTAACACCCACGCCGTATCTTGGCACTAAATTCTCCCCGCGTCGGCGCCTGTCCGAGGAAGCTGGCCGCTCGGTCTGCTACAAAACAAAACAAAAATTAAAAACATTCACTCCAATAACGACCTTACGGATATCATTAAATAATAGGCCGTGAATTCATGCTTGCTCTCCGTAAAGATTTTTATTCAGACTGCTGTTAAAATGCTGTCACTTTCTAAAACATTATTGGAGTATAAATATAAAAATGTAAGTACTTATCCGTTTTCTAGTAGATTTTTGTAGGGTCTTAGTTAATCCGGCAATTTTACGTCGTCTGCAGTTTGTATGTTCTGTCTTCATAAACATGATGTTAGTTTATTTGTGATCAATGCATGACATATTGACTATTATTATTATCCGTCGGTGTTTGCATTCTAGTCTATTAAAGAGTTTTTGGTTTTTATCTACATTTACACTTTGAAAAATTTAGGAAATTACTCTGGGTCCCCGTAGGAATTAATAAAAGAGTGAATTCTGTTCAGCATTTGTAAATTTTTAAACCTCCAATAGATTAAAAAACAAATTTTGTGATGTTCATTTCTTTTAAATTCAATTATAGAAATCTGATTCATTTTCCAATAGTAGGTATAATAATAAACGGACATCGGGGACGGTGCGAGAGGCGCTGCTATCGCCGTTAGTTCTGTTAGAAAGTATGTAAAACCTACTTTAGCATAAAATAGCTAAAAGCAAGAACAAGTACAAATAGGATCCTGTGACACTTTTTACTAGGAGGGTGTTTTGTCATAATTTAGTTTGACTTATGCCTACCGGGTGAGATATCCTTGTTGGTGTATACTCAAATAATAAGTGTAATAATAATTTAATAATATAAAAGGTTAAATAGGCTTCGAGATCTGATCACAACATCTTTAGTAGAAAGCAGATACGATGTTTACTGGACCATAAGGTCAGCAATCCGTTTCATATTACGTACACATGTTTAACTATAAATAAAATGTTAAAAAATAATCGATGCGTAAGGTAAACGTTAAAAATACTAAGCAACGAGTATTGCTCAAATAACCGTTTCATAGTTTTTTTGTATAGTCGCCAAGTCATAGTGAATCTTGTGATATAACTATCAAATTCCACTAGTCTTTCAACCAGAGATTGGAATTTTGTGATTTTTTGAGAATAATTATCTTCATTATATTGCCGTTTTTTTAATCTTGCAATTTAATTAATTTGAGAATTTCATCTGAAATTATCAAATTATTTTTGTATAGTTTTCCATCAATTTTATATTGTCGTTTACAAAGATACTTAATAGGTATTTAAACAACTAAAATCTTCTTCATGGAAATTGCTAGAGAAAATTTATGTATAATGTAAATTTCGCAGCAAATTAATTGTTTCAATTAAGTAAAAACAAAGTTGAAATAAACTTTAAATTATAGCCGCCGCATTAATTCTCATATTAAATCAAAGTTTTTTTAATAACCACACTATCTTGAGTTTTTATACATTTATACATAAAATATAAGTAAAGTGAATGTAAAAGTTACATTGGAAGCGTATTGTCTACATAGAATTGTATTGTACAGGCGAGCGGAAACCACAAATATCGAGATTGCCACAAATTAAAGAACCCCTACAAAGAAAGTGTATTTATGATCAAAAGAGTCGATTGAAAAGCGACTTCCACGCACGGCAGTTGCACTTCGGCCGGGACCTTCCGGCGATTCCGATTCCCTGTAATTATTAATAAAAAAGCCCCGCACTGATAACGTATTCATTGTACTTCCAGCAAAAACCGACTAAAGTACAACAGTAATTATTGCTTGTATCTCCTCCAGAATAGGCCATTTATAATTAAACCTTAATTTAAATCTTAGCTATTAATGTAACAGATTGCATATGTAAGCCACCATCTGCGATCTAGGCTTCTTTAATATTTTAACTATATAATGAACATTTAAATACTTCTAAAGTTACCGAGGGTATTCAACAACACTCACTTTATTTACATACCGCGAATCAATAAGCGAATACCATATGGGCTAACAAAGTATAGGTAAGTGTTCAATTTAAAAATGAAATCCCTGCTCTTCGACTTAATTAGAATGGTGTGCGGCGTTACAGCGACTATTAAAATGGTAAGCGTGATCAACTTGAACCGCGCTTAATTAACAAGCGAGTCATTTATGTCTTTGTCTCCAACTGCCGGCGTTACGTTACACTCGAGTAAACGAGAGAGCTATATATTAACACCTCCGTTCTAA
The DNA here is from genome assembly GCF_000836215.1 of Papilio polytes. Classification (NCBI taxonomy): domain Eukaryota; kingdom Metazoa; phylum Arthropoda; class Insecta; order Lepidoptera; family Papilionidae; genus Papilio; species Papilio polytes. Next base: position 4,501,180 of record NW_013525157.1, read on the forward strand.
AGTAATGATAAAAGATCACCTGTGCTCACTACTGTAATTCTACCACCGAGCGGTAGAGCACCTGTCCCTTTCATACGGTTCAAGCTTAAGCCGAATCGAACGAGTGTGAGTAGGAGTAGTTTCCATTGCGTTCACTTTCAAAACATCCTATAACGCTCAATCATTGTAAGGTAAAATGGTTTCTATGACTCTAAAGATAAGAATGATAATAATTTGAAGGATTAGAAGTTCAGGACGGAAGGCCGGCAATGAATCGAGCGCTGCTGTAGTTTTGACGCGTTCGGAAATCGAATTAAGAGCGTTAGAGTGAGAGGTGCGCGGAGGTTCGATATAGCGGAGGTAGTTTTTGTTATTGTTCGTCGACGGTGATTTTTTCCGAGGCGTGCTAATGGGAGTGGGCGCGCGAGTGGGCGCGCCGGCACACCAAGCGCGCTCTTCAGTGTTCTGGCTGAGCTTCGAGCGAGCGCGTGCGGCCGGTTGCCGTCACTCGTATGCTTCGGTTGACTTTAAAAAACAATCGAGTAGCGGCTATTCGACTGGCTACCGTGGACTGTACCCGTGTCGGTGTGGAACGTTTGTTGCATATGCTAGCGTACAGTTGGGGGACAGTGGAACTCTACCATGTTGATATCTGCGGGCAGCGGCCCCACGCCTGAGTTCTCGCCCGCCTCGTGCTGCGCCCCCTGGAAGATGGAGCCGGCGCCTCCGGCGACCGCCGCCATCTCACAGGCCCTCAATATATCACCCAACGGTAAGTTATCGTAAAGCTAATTTTTCATTTTCTATTGCTGCCAGTAGTGATTTGTTACATTTGTTTTTTTTTTGTTATTATCTATTAAAGAAACTATTTTTATATTTATTTCAATATGTGATTTATTACAAATTAATCTGTAGGTGTCTAGTGTTAAACATATGTTTAGATACGAAAAATAATATCGGAAATGCCCTGAGCGCGGCCGTTTTACAAATTGACGGTTTGTTAGCTGATATGATTACAAATCTTATCATTAAATTATTCTTATTATATAACTGCTATTATCTAGGCTATGTTAATTAATTAAATCATCAAAAAAATAAAAATAATAACTATCTAATAGATCCTTTAATATTATCGTACTGAACATTCTGCGACATTACTCATCATTAGTAGTAATTTAACAAAGTTGCAAGTTAATTTTGCATTGACTAATATTTATTATTTTTGAAATATAGGAAATATTATACGTAAACAGTAAAGAAACATTCAGACAATTAAACATATTACGGGAATCCTAAACAGAATGAAAAAAGAAATCATGTTCTTACTGAAACATCCAACGCCGACGCTAAACGTAAGTTGTAAAAATTTCGTAATTCTTTGTATTACGATAACTGTTCTTTTATTTAGTTACAATAGAAATATGAGTTATGTTAACAATGATAAAGTAATTACATAAAAAAACAAAGAGAAATTCGAGAAGAGATTTTTAAGGAAAAGCATTTAAATTGATTAATGTATGTATCTCATTCAATGTAAGTTCTAAGGTCAAATTTAATTCTCCTAAATAGTTAAAAATATTGTTTCTAACAAATGATATTATTTGTATATTTAATTTGTAAATTATCCGGTAAAGGCCTTAAATAAGGACAACATTTGTATTGTTTTTTTTATTTTCCTTAAAAAACATGTTAAAAATGTATTTTAGAAATTAATTCAGTGTTTTCTGGTTAGAAGTTGAATTAATTAATATTTAATTGTTATTATGACTGGAATCAGTTAAACTAATTCAAAGATTAACCTGTTAGTGACAGTTACTTGCGTTAAATATGTCCGGTCATAGATAGAAACGACTCTAACTCTTATCAGATAGATCTGTCGGTGATAGGGCAACGAAAAAAAGCTGTTCGTCTGATTACAAGAATGATTTAAACAAAATATTAAGGCGATGAATTAAAATAAATTGGTATTTTATATGCCGAAACTTCAAAGCGTGTAATCTTAAGGTATTTTAATGTTAATTCATTATTTTTTTTTATTAATTAACGTAAGCATGTATTTTTGTAGTCATTTAAGAATAAGCAATCCTAATAAAGGTATTTAGGAAGAAAAAATTTGCTATTTTTTCCAACGGACTTTGAAAAGCAGCTCAGTCAGTCCGTGAACATGGAGCATACAACTGTGCCGAAATATCGGGAGCTAAAACAATCCAATCTTGGTAAGAAACCCATATCTTACGAACATTGGACTTTGAAAAGTATAGATCTTTAACATCATGGTTTAATAGTTTTTTTTCATGGTAAGATAAATAAAATACTAGAAAAAGCGAACCAACACAAAGATCATGACAAGAAACCCCGCCTAGTACTAGTACTAAATAAAATTCATAGCTATTGATTTTATACACAACACATTTTAGAACTAACATTTTATGTGATCTAGGATCTCGTGGTTTCATTGCATGTCAGGATTGTGGTCAATAAAGTACTTAAAAATGCAGTGCTTCAATCATTAACAGCAAAGGGCACACAGGATGTGGTCAAGGAAGCCTCTCCTCGTTCTAGCAGTGACCCACAGTGTTTGCACTCCAGATGCGAAACAAAATTATATTGCCATCTCTGTTTTTTACGCAGAGAATGAAAGAGACGACGTCCTGAGATCACTTTCACTTCGAAGTGCAGTAAACATTTTGCATTTTTGTAAAAGCGTCTTTCGATACGCATGCCATACTAGCTGTTGTCTGTCACTTCGTCCCCGTGAAATTAAAAAGTTATAAAAAATGTAGCCTATGTTACCTATGTTAAATTACCTTTCTATCGGTGAAAGAATTTTTAAAATCGGCCCTGTAGGTTTTTTAGTTATTTCAATATATACAAAAATATGAATGTTTCCTCTTTATAATGTCAGTATAGATATTGATTAGTGTCATTTTTAATTAACGTCGAATATTAACTCAAACCCTAAATAAAATTTATCAAAATAAATAATTTTTGTACAGAAATTGTAATTCGTTCAGTTTGAATCAGAACTACATATTAGAATAAACCTTATAAGTACTGAACGCATAACCGTACATAGTTATCTGTTATAGCGTGATGTTAATACGAAACTTCCGAAAGCTACAGTTCGATAAAACAATGGTGTAATTACTGTGCGTTCGTCTCAGTCAATCAAACGTTTATGATCCACTTACTGCGAAGGTATTTTCGGTACGTAGCCGGGTCCGGTGCGTTCGTTTCGAAAGCCGATGCTATGCGCCGCGTCTCATTTGTTTTGTCACAGAGGACAGCTGCCGCGATGAGTGAGCGAAAACCGAACTCTAACAGGACATTGCAAGCATTGTATTACCGATCGAGCTAATTAATCGATAGATCGATCGCTAGATTGTCCGGTAGCACTTCCGGTGAAGGTTGATCAATATTCACCGTTTTGTATAACAATAATATGCAATGTGTTTTGTAATAGTTTAGTGGGTTTAATGTTTGACGACGAAAAAAGCTTTTTTCCGTATTGTTCCATTGATGGGACCTGTCGAAATTTATATTTAGTCAGACATTGCAGAACTAAAAAAATATAAAACGCATCCGTCCAGTGAACCTGAGTTCCTAGGTGATGTTTGCTTATGTTTGCATTTTTCACACAAATACTTTTTTCAGCTTTTATAGAGATGCTCTTTACCTACATAAAAGTTGTAGAGTAGAAACTTCTTATAGTTGTTGCTTTGGTTATTTGGAAATTACGTTTTGTTGTGTATTTTTACGGCATATAAGGTACACAACACACATGATCAAATAGGCCGTTTCAATAGACAGTACCATTCACTTTCGCAATATAAATTTTCCTTGTTTCTCTTATCTCATTTATCTAACTTATATAATGACTTGTTTGTGGGTGTTTTTGTGCCTATGGTTTTTTTTTAACCGCCTGCATCTGTTCCGCATCATTAAATGAATTCACAGGCTCGTTGTCTAGAATTGACTAGGCATAATACTTAGACATTTAATGCCAAACCCAGAGTCGTTGATTGGCTCCTAAACATGTTGCTTAGTAGCCAACTTATTTACTAGTGTATACTAAATTCCTACAAAAGTGTAAAGGAAAAAGGTAAACATCATTATCTTCTAAGTTCTGATTAGAAGTTCTGACAAAGGCATAACTAAAAGCCATTGTAAGCCAGCGGCCAATTCTGCTACGCATATTACATCTTTCATTTTTTCTAAGAAATTAAACGATCGCGATTGCAAGAACTTAAGATCAAAACTACTATATCGTATGAAGCCAGGCCTAACCAGAAACTTTAAGGCACGAAATTGTGCAAGTCATTTTGTAATGAAATCTTTGCAGATTTTGCCTTCATTCCAGGAAATAAACAACAAAAATAGTTTTTACTTATTCTTTATAATTAATATTTGATTGCAAGTAATACGTTTAAATTAATTAAAAAAGTAAGGAGAAGTAAGATAAAGAAAAGGAAAATACTCGAGATTCTTAATAAATTAACCTTTCCACCACTTTTAATTTGTAACTTATAATTATTATATTTGGAAAATATAACATTTTTTTATTTTTAATATTAAATTTTCTATAAATGACAAAGAGATCTAAGAAATGTTTCTTAAACTAGGTTCTGCTCGCGATTCCGTGAGCGTGGAAAAAAAATGTTGGTGGCCTATATGTTCTTCCAGACTATCCTCCACATCTATACCAAGTTTCATCGAAATCCGTTCAAACATTTTGTCTACAAACTCTAACAAACATCCATCTACACTTTCGCATTGATAATATTAGTATGATGTCTTTGTCTCTGAATGATTTGACAGTATCGATGATTTAATAATACATTCAACGGCTTAATTATAATATTAAAATGTGATTCAGTTCTATGCTTATATTCATTTTGGTGTCAAACTACACAACATTGCCGAAAGAATTTGATCAGGTGCTAAATCTAATTAACATCTAAATGGTGAACACGCATAATAATCAACAGCTTTTTTAAACAGTAACCTGTCCGCTTAATTAAAATTGCCATACGAGAGGTAAACTCGGGTATAACATTAGTACCGCATACTAAAGTAAAAACGCTGTGTACATGTGACGCAAATGCTCAAAGAAGCCTTATAATGCCAACTTGACGTGTTTATGATCGAGTTAATTTTAAAACTCGTCTTCATAGATATACGAGTAGAACCAAATATGTCGGGCATCATAAAAATTATACTTGTTATAAATACGTTGATGTCTCTAAAATATGAATATAAATAACTAACTGTTGCCCGCGACATCGCCTGTGTGAAATAAAAACGTGTGTAAAATGATAACGTAGTTTTTAATAGTGAAAGAATTTATAAAATCGGCCCAGTAGTTTTTAAATTATATCAATACATACAAAAATACAAATCTTTCCTCTTTATAATATTAGTATAGAAGTATATCATAGATATTTAACAAAAAGGTTGGCACTGATAAATAAAGTTCCACACCTGGAAAGTGTTCTTATTTTTAGAGAAATTGTTTTTAAATATGGTTAAACGATTTATTTTACAGTTAACTTTCAAAAGCAAAGTACTTAAATATAGAATTTGATATATTATTTTATATTACAAATGGTCGCAAATTTTTCCAAGTTTACTTTCATTAGTTATTATCATGATAACAAATCTATTTTATGATACAGAAGTTTTTTATAACTATACAGTTGTCATAAATTAAATAAATTCTACCTTACAGTAAACTTTATAGTCAAGTTGACATGTATAGAGAAATAAATTTGACAAACCAGAAAACATCGGGAAATTTTATTGAGTCGTTTACTATTAATATGTGACATGTTATTACAAAAAGAACATATCAATTGTAAACAAATCTCAAACTAGGCAATAACATGTTTTTCCGAAACTAACTGTTGAACATTTGAGAGCTAATAATTCAACATGTATTGAGGTCGCGGTGAAAATGTGCGCAATTGACATGCGATAGCTGTTTACAAATTTAGATCCTTGACAGATGATGGGCAATATCTCACCGATCCGTGGAAATATTTTCCTTATAACGTGAAAGTTTTAATAAAAAACGGTCACCTTGACTTTAAATGACAGGTAATGTAACAGTCAACCAATTTTATGACCTTAAGAAAGTGCGTTATTTATCATGTTATTTAGGATGAATATGTGTTCTGTTTTATTACATTTAACTGTTATAGATGTTTATGTTTTCTGAGATATAGATCACTTCGATAAAATTGCAAATTAAATGTAATATATACGATTGGAATGCGTTTAAAAACTTGTATATGTATATTGTTTAGCAAACTACGCGTCGTGATTACCATAACACTCGCAAAAAGTTAGCATCGCGGTGGGCAAACTCATTTGATTTATTTATTCAATGCTCAGTTCCGCTGTTAAATCTGAATCTGACTTATAAATTTGCGGATTCCGCCTACACCGGAAAACCTATTAAAGGCATACGTTAAAGTTAAGGATCACGAATTGAAAATTATAGGGCATCGTTTGCCATTTAGCTAAGTTTACTTTTGTGGTTATTCTTGACGCAAAATAAAGAAGAAAATATTATTGAAAATTCAAATGTTTAAAACATTTTTCATTTGCTTATTGTTTTATTACGACTCAATTAAGTTGGTTTTGTGCTGTGTACATGAATCAAAACTAACTGTTCATCGAATTCATATGATGGGACATTTTATAGGTACAATATTCTTTAGTTCTCAAGGAAAATAGGTTCGAATAATCAATTACAGCGACATGATTAAACATTTTTTTTAAGTTTAAGCCAAATTAGTATTAAGCCGTTCAGGTGTCGTTTTTTGTCCACATACCAAGACTTGAAGGATATTGAAAATTTTTTAATTAGTGTAACTTCAATGGGAGGCGTTTATGTGTAATGATCGTCTAGAAACGGTATCGACAAAAAGATAACAACAAAATATTTCGAAGAACTCATCGGCGCGGCGGCGAGACGCCACCGCGTTCTGTTCGATATAAAATGACTTTAGCGTTTTAGTCTTAAAAATTACAAAAAAATATGAAAAAGACATGATTTTGAAATAGTAATTAATATAAACAACTCTGCAAGAGAATATTGCACAATTAGAAATATGCGCTTCACTAAATTTTTATTCTTAATTTCTTGCCTTTACGGTTATTTATGTGTGATTTAAACGTGCTACCGTGTAACGTGATTTAGTAATTGCTTTTGTTAACTATCGCCACTAAACCAGTCACATGCGTATCTAGTTACACGATTTGAGACACGAGGAACGTGTGACTAGAACTTATCATTTATTAATATCTCTCTGTTTCGTCAATTTTAATTTTTGACAACGTTCTACAAAGTAATTTTGAACCGGAAAAAGTTGGATCTAAATTAAGAAATTAAAATCATACTTATACTTAATATTATAAATGCGAAAGTTTAGATGGAGGGATTGTAAGAGTTTGTAGCCTAAACTGGTGAACGGATTTCGATAAAATTTGGTATAGATGTAGAGAATAGTTTGAAAGAACACATAGGCTACTCACATTTGTTTTCTTTTAATTAGATGCGGACAGAGTCGCGGGCGAACGATAGTGTAAATTAAAGAAATTAATAGCATGTCTATACGTATTTTTTGTACTGGAAGAATTAATAAGGGAAAATTAACATTTTACTTAGGAATGATTTTGTATTTATCGTAAAGCAAGTAATAAAACAGTAATTAAGATTGCAAGTAACAATTTCATTGGCAATGGCGCAAGAATAGGAGTGTTATTAGTAAATACAATGAAAAGGCGTGCACTCACACACTGAACCAGTAGAGATATACTAATTAACAGTAATCAGGTTTTGTTACGACTTTCAGTTAAAAGGAAGCTTATTCTTACAAATTTAAATACACACAATATCATTGTAACAACAATAAAAGTTGAAACATACATCTTTTTCGATTTACATGTTGTTTAATTTTTAAATTATCTTGTTAATATCTATTGATAATCTTCTGTGTAAATGCAAAAGAAACCATTAAAGAAACTGGAGATTTGGAGAACGTTTAAAATGTTGTCTTGTAAAACTTGTCTTTAAACATTTATGTAGCCATCGTTATGTAGTTTACTCTACTAGAACAAAATCTTCGTTTTTTAATTGTATGTACTTTAACATAAAATATGAAATCCTAGGGCTACTTAATTGTAATTTAACATGTAAAGAAAAATGTTATATGAGTTAAAAACGGTATATTAAAAATGCTTTCACCAGATGTGTATTTCTTATGATGAATAAATATTTTATTTAAATATATACTTTGAATTGTTGTCGTTTTCAGATAAAATAATAGGTTATTTGCCTCGTATAAAGAAAATAACGAATTTATAAAAAGAATATCGCATTTAAAGATCTTTTACGAAGTGGTGGTTTTCGAATTTCATACAATATTAAGCAATTGAGAATTTGCACAGTTCGTTTATTGAGACATCTTTTTGTGAAATTTTATGATACAAAATGGCGCTGACTCGAAGTAATCAAATTGTATAAAAACATACCGATAAGCTCTTGTTCCAATCTCTATAATAATAAACACTTAATAAGATCTGGTTATGTCTACCATTTGGAATTATTTCATTCTTAATATAAACAAATGTAGAATTGAGGTTAAGTAGTCAATAATCATAAGCGCTTATAAAGATAAAATTTACAACGCGTTCCGTATAAGCTGCATTGTAATCTCTTTAAGGCATCGCATAAAAGGGAAACGTCATGTAATGGCTTCATAGTTTGCTTGCTTTTTATTGTCAGTATAAAATTGATTTTAACTCGAGTCCAGGTTGTCAATTACATGGCAATTAAGTGCCTTATTTACTTGCTGTTGTTCTAACTAGTACTTTTTATTGAAGGACATAAAATGGTATCCGAGTTACAGATGTAATTAGTTATGAATATTTGTAACGTAGCTTTGCAATGATTTAACGGATCTGAATGGATTTTGGAAAATATATTACATGACATGACAATTGTATGATTTTCATAGTAAATATTTGTTTTTTTCACACAATACGATTAAAAATTATTTGCAATTTATTTTATAATTCCTCGCAGATGAAGTCGCATTTTTAATACTCTAATAGTTAAATTTAATATTTGTATCTATTTAGAAGTATTGATTTAGAAGTTATTTACCTATGTAAGTTTTTAAGAATAACGCTTTAGAAACAATTAAATTTCTTTCAGTTCGTTTTAATAATTCTTCACAATATTAAAAGTATAATTGAGCTGTAGCATGTAAACGTGGTCGTGTTCTAGTTAGAAAGGCGCCGTAGAATAACCAAATTATAGTGAAGACCATGCATCTCAATGGTACAGTGCATGTGTAGAATGATTCATAAAACTAACGTTACTACACAAAATGTATTCTTAATATTAGTGCTCCGTTGATGTCAACAAATACCATGTTATACGTCCAAAAATGTAAAATCCATAAAAATGCTATGAAATAATAAGCAAACCATATCCTAATTCGATTAATATCGCAATATCTATAGCAAATAATACTTAAATATCATATTTGCAGGACCTAAAGATTCAAAAAGGCCAAACAATAAAATACGACAAAGTCGATTAATATCTAGAATTGAGGCATTTCACGGTATATTTAATATACAATTTCTTAAATTACATATCAGGAATGAAAACCAGTTTATTTGCATAATGCTCATGAATTTTATACAATGGAACGAAATTAGTCATGATATTGGCAAGGATCGTGTGAGATTACATCGTCGATGCTATACTGTTATTTTCACATAAGGAGGCAATTTTACACTCCATGCTGTCATAAACAGTGGTAAAACTTATGCTAACACATTTTTTTTTTAATTTGCAACTGCTTGATATTTGGCGGACACGACTGTACGCTTGTGAAGCCAGTTCGCATCTCCCGATATCCACTCAGGCCTGTGCAGGTGAAATAAGAATCGACTTTGCATTAAAGAAATCAAGACACAACCATGCCTTTTTATTTTCGTCTCAGATGCGGACTTTACTCTTATTTTAATTTTGTTTAACATTTTAAAAACCTTAATCTCGCGACTGTACTCCGTTGAATAAATAAATTTCATTATCTTTAATTAAAACTTACCCTTTAGAGATCATAATCCATAATTAATTAAGGCAACGCTGGCAACTCGTAAAACGTAGGCCGATTTGCATCTCGTGTTAATTATGTAAATAAAATCATTACTAGTCGAAGTGTTCGACGTAAAATAATGAAGTCATAAAAGCCTAAAAGCTAGCGGTATATAAATAAGAGAGAAGATCGTGCGCCGGAGTCGACGCCAGTCAATACATTCTAATCAGTGATTTATTGCCCCTAATCCTCAGCTCAGCACAAATAAGCTATCTTGTCGACTTAATGTTGTATCAGCTCAGGCGTGAAACTCCCGCGCACCACTAAGTGGTCCTTCCAGTTTCCACTCGAAATATTTTAATAAGGCCTCGCTACTCACGCACCCAAATAAAAACACACGCACTCGGTCCCGGCACTGCGGACCGACTCAGACCTCGCCTCGTTCCAGCTCCCTTTATTTATAATAGTAGCGACACTAAGGATCTACATTTTTGCTCTAAACGGTGTTAATTTATTGACCGTGAGCAGATAATATCACTTTTTTCATCCATTATTAAAGCGATTACACAAGAAATTATACGTCCAAGTCCACTCCTAACCGCTCGATCAGCCGTTAACAGCCAATGGAATGTATATTTAACGACAATGTTTTTAAGTCTACATTCGTTTGCACGGAAGTGAAAACTTGGATATTACCTTACTTGACGAAACTGCCGTACGGACTCGCTAATAAAAAGTGTTAAGTTATGAACGAGTTATGCCACTTGCATTAATTTCGATGCTTAACCTGATAAACAAATTATTGTACATTAAGTTAATAGCTTAATTTATAATTGAAAGTGTTACGACGTATTCGTAAGAAGGCATTGTTACGATCGCCTTTAAGGTAAGGGTCTGCAGTTAACGACAAATTGCGAGGCAAAGATAATGCTATATGCATTAAGAATGCAACACCTTAAATGTCTGAGACATTTTAATTTTGTCTTTGTGCCATCTTAACGGACAGGGTTGTGTATAAAATTTTATTGATATAACCCGCGTGGATTTACAGAATTGTATTTCCGAGTGGTGTTATAAAATTTTAATAGGTTCTGTTGCGTTTTCAGTGTCAATTTAGGAGCAAGGAAATACTGATATTATAGGGTGAGCGTGCAGGTGAGTGCTATGATCGCTGGTGACGTCACCATGTGAAATTTCCCACGATATTAATTTTAAATCTCTTACTATTATGTGACGATATAATAAACTTACGATGGCTATAAATAATTGTAGAAATGACAGAGATATTAGCGACCATCGTATTATAATTTGAAAGGTAATGCAGCCCTGGAGGCATTTGCTCAAAGAAATGTTAGAAATTATCAAGAAAATGACTCATATCAACGCTGCCGACTGTTTTTTTATCACGTATGACTTCCTATTAAAGTCTTGCAAATGCAAATAAAAAATAAAGATGCAATGCTGTAAGCATAGATAAAAAAGACTTTGCATTAAAAAAATGTTACCACCACTATAAAATCAAATCAACATTTTAAGCTGTGGCAATCTGTTTAAGTTTTTATTATTTTTTTACGTATTTGATGTATTAATGTTCTTCTGTGTAAGGGTTTTATCGTCAACTAGACTGTAAACAAAAAAGGACATCTGACGCCCGTATTATCTTAATGGGAGTGTAATGAAACATAGTGCTCGATTGGAAGCTTTTGTATTTCATCTTGTTGGTTTACCATCAGTTTTCACCGCATAAACACAATACTAGAACATAGTTGTCGTCAAACATTTTTCAAAAATTTTTAAAAGAAAATCAAAAAAATTTAGACAAAAAATTCAAATTTAATAATAGTTTGCAATCTATAAATGTCAACTTTTTAATTAAGGTAAACCCTCAGCGGGTATCTGGATAATATCCTATTTATTTAATGCCCTTTGACAAGAGTAATTCGCAGCTAATCCCATTAGTTTATTAGCTATCTACGCAATGTGCTTCATTGATTAACATACTACGTACAGCTTAACCTGAGTATTTTCTACATCATTGTTTCTAAATTATTAAGTAGTAAAATCGCATAACCAATCTAATTGAAGTTAATTTTTGCGTCTATGGATTGAGTAGATTAGAGAGATTAGAACGCCAATGTGACCATTTTTAATGACTGATGTTTGACTTCCGATGGGTCCGAAACTAGTCTGTGCCGCCACCGGAAAAATAGACGTGAGTTAAATATTTACTTGTAATATTGTCTCACGAAATTTAAACAACATTGACTGATGTTTCACAGACTTAGACTTTTTCTGAACTTTCGCCATATTGCGGAAAAATAAGGAACTGATTTCTTTGCGCACATTGATATAATGAAAAAGCGATATAAGATTGAAGCGCTTCCAGTCCAGGAGTCTTATATTCCTGGTAAGGCTATGAGATCATGCTATGTTGATTTAGAACAGCATAGATGTTGACATTTTATTGACTTTGTTGAATAATAAAAAAATTGTTTTTTTTTTTTTTATTGTATGAAGATATCGGCTTATTGCTTTATTAGTTACGAATATTTACACACAAAAATAATTTGATTACGTATATTTTACTTTCAATTCACATATAACAAAGTGTGTTAGGGCCCTAATACTCAAACGGTAAAGTTTGTCACTTTAAGGCTTCAGTAAATTAAGTGTTAAATGACCGCCGAATTTTTGAAACGCGGCGCAGTAATACAATCATATCCGATGTTACGGAATCTTTAGGAACATTTTTGCATATCTGGATTATAAATTGCGTTTTGTAACAAATATTTTTACACCTTTTAAAGTTATACTGTACATTTAAATATCTTTTAACAAATAACAAACAAGCTTACTTTAATCAATTGACACGTGATGCTTGTGGTTCATAGATATGAACATCCATCCTCGATAAGAAAACGAGATCGAGTTGCGTTTTGCGTAATTAAGTGACGAGACGGGCAGGAGGTTTTGTGGCGCCGAGAGTATCGTAGCGCAAACCTAAGACGTAAAATAGTGTGTATTTAACCAGCCTAGAATTACTAGTTATCGATGTTTTTTTAACGAAAGAGGGACAGTCAATTTTTGTATAAATTGTAGCAATAAGCAAGCATAAGCCAACGTAAAAGTTTTGGTCTGTGACTTCACAGATAATGATGTCGAAATAGGTATGTAATGTATAAGCAAATATATTAAAAGATGAATTGTTTCAGTACCGGTGTCGCCATCTTCGTCAGGGGGCGGGGGCGGTGGGGGCGGTGCGGGCGGCGGGGCGGGCACCCCTCTGTACCCAGGCGCAGCGTCCCACCCGCTCTCCTCGTTGCTCTCTCAGCAGCGGCTTCTGGAGCTGTCCCGTTTCGGTCTGCGCCACTACGACATCGCACACCACGTGCTGTCCCAGCAAGGTGCTGTAACCAAGTTGCTCGGTAAGAGTTGACACGAAGTAGCTAGTGCTAAGGCTTAAACTATAGCTTGAAAATTAACCCACGTATAAAAGTAAAATTACGTTCAGATTATTTAAAAAATAATATTTAAATTATGCGTTAGAGAACTCGCAATGCTCGACTGCATATATTTAATTGATAAATCGACCTTCTGCCTACTGGGTATCGGTTGCACCGCAATTAACTCATATTTCATTACAGCGAAATACTCCAGGCTACGTTCAGCGTTATATTGATTCATACGAATGATCTTTAATGTGTTTCTTGTCGATGCTTTGTTACGAGGTGCAAAATCATTCTTAATAATTACTCGTTGAAATATTATTATGAATATTTTAGATGCAATTTTTATACCTCGCTACTCCAAAGACGTAAACATTGGCTTTATTTTATAGTTATCTTCTTTTAGAATACTACCATGTCTGAGTGAACTTTAACAAGAAGCGATGTGATCCAATGATAATATGCACTTTCCAGTAGCGTACTCTTTACTCATCGCTTGAGTGACACGAGCGCTTGTCAAGTCAATTTAAATTGATAAGGGGCTCCAAAATGTGAGCAGGCGTTTAAATACTGAAGATAAAAACAAAACGAACACTTACAAATTTAATGTAAAAAATAACCGAACTTGTTTGTTGCTTTCCATTTTTTACTATAAGATTGAATATTAATATATCATGTTTAATAGTTCCCATTTTTCATTTTTCGTATTGAAATTACTGTTTTTTCATCAAATTCAGAAGGTTCGTTCTAATGCAAAGAATTTAATAGGCACGCCATATCTTCTTCGTATATATAAGATGTTATTATGATTTTAAAAATATTAACAAGCTTACCTCAGTAATCTGGGATTTATAGCAACAAATAAAACATTTCCACCTACCTTGCTCCAAGAACCTACTCGCAGACAAAAATAACCGATTATTAGAAGCAAATTATAATCGATACCTCGGATTGTCAGCATTCAGTGACCAGCCGGTGATTTGTCGAAAGCGACGCGGCTCGATGCTGCATTTAACTCTGATCTAATTATATAGAGCCGCGGCAAAAATCTCAATCGCTATTAATCAACGATAAGCCATCAGCGTAGCCGCTGCGAGAGCCCCCTATTGACGAAAGCTTAGATCCTAATCGATACATAAAACTCGCAGCGTGTTAATTATAAGCCACTGGGCTGCGGACCCGCGAGCTCTGCGTCAATCCTATCTGAACATCGATGATGCCTCTCCTGTAATCGTTTGTTTGACCGCATCCTTTGTTATTATTGCAGTTGCGTTTTGATAGCAATCTTTATTTGTCTGTCGATGTCCGGTGAGATTCCTCGTGTTTTTGCCATAGGCTATTTTAGTTGTTTTCCTGTGTCCTTCTATTTTAGTATAAGAGCCAAGTTATCGAAGTTTATGGTACATTTGAATTTATTTAGTTAATTGTAAATTCACGTTATGAAATTAATCCTGAGGTCAGTTTTGAATTTTAGAGCCATTCATGGTAGTCTTTTGCTATTGGCTTTTCACTTAGCACATTAGAATCCATTAAAGCAACTGAGTAACATGTTCTAACGCAATTTCTACTTAATTACACGCATCTATTCTGTTGAAGTAATCAACTCAGACTAGTTTATAAAACGAAGTGTTTGTAGTTTTTTACATAGACACTTCTTTCTAGTAAAAAGGTGTTTGTAAGAAAAATAAGAAGAAATTCCACAAAGTACGAATGGTATTTGCTGTAATAGGCTTGACACGCGAGCCGCGCGGCTGCACTATCTTAAATCAAATGTTGGTCATTAATTAACCTAATTATTTTATTACCATTAATTGCTCTCACATTAACGTCGATACTGCCGAGATTGGTTTATCACTTCTGGTAAATTACTAACAACGTACACAGTTTTACGAACCACGATAGTTGACTTGTTATAAATTAATTTTATCAGTGATAAAAAATTGTGGCTACTTTTAGAATGGGGTAATAGACATCCTTGATGTACGCTATTTCTTAATATCATCATCTTTGCCCCTCAGCCTACTCCCGTAAGGTCGGCCATAAGGTTTTCACCCTCCAAGTATCATCGGTCATCACAGTCTTCACTTCCTTCTTAATCACGCACCTTTCACGCTAATCCATGCATTTTTAGGTCTACCTCTACCGTAATATATCACGGCTTTGATGGAAAAAGTTTGTCCATAACATTTGTTAGACATCCGAAGAAATTATTCCAGTCAATTAAATCTTTATAACACAGTTCCAAACAAAGCGTACGTTGGGTTCGACTTCGCAAACACTTGCCGGTATTCGCTTAATTTGAGGAATTAGATTCAGGACTTCTATATAATTAGAACACATGCTTTCATTGTATTTGTTCAAGAAACGTGAAAGGACGATTTCAAAAGCACTGAAGCGTACGTCAGCCGACATATAATCATTTTGAACGTCGATCTCACTTGAATTACTGAATGTATAATTCGTGAAATTATTAAGTCGCCGCAACTTTCAATTAACTTAACTCCTTCCTGTGAGAATACAAACATTCTCTTTTGTTGTCTATAACTAAACGTGTCATTTATTATTAAAAGTAACGCTTGAACATCCTTGTTTTATGTCGAGGCTTACCTATATTATTTTACTTTTCATAAAATAAAACGATGAATGTAGATAGAAGGAAGTAGACATTCGCATCCACTTTTATAAATTGAACTAGCTTTCGCCCGCGATTCCATTCGCGTGGAATTAAAAAAAAACATAAGTCTATGTGTTCTTCCAGACTATCCTCTAGATCTACAACAAATTTCGTCGAAATCCGTTCAGCCGTTTAGGCTACAAACTCTAACAAACAATATGATTAGTAATACCATAGCGTAGATTCGTATGATTTAACTATGTTCATATTGTTAAAAAATCCTAAAGTAAAATTGTTACTGAGGACACATGAAAATTTTTATAAGCTGCATTAGTGTGTATACGTGGTGTCGATCAATTTTCGCCGTGGGTGATTTCGTAACGTCAAGTGTTGCGTTCCCACGGAAGCCGGGCTGCGATGCGCCCAGGGCCGTCATGTCCCACCACTTACGTATTTAACATATACCTAACTTAGCTTTAACTTAAAAGTCATTATCTAACGCAAACGTTTTGCGATCTGACGGCGTGGAAATGGGTACGCTTCATCATTATTAAGTTGTTTTACTTCGTTTCACAGTTACATCTTTAAAATTATTAAAATATTGTAAAAAGTTTTTACGACACAAAGTTTAAATGCCGATGCAAAGTTGTTTTGGTATATAAAATATGTTTTGATGTTTATTATTCCTTTTTATGGTTTTCTTGTTGTTTCATTTTATAAAATTAAAATAAACTGGAGAAACTCAACGCTCAAACATTAAATTTTAACAGGTGTAATTGATTTTTATTCCCGTAAAGTTAATCGTAATATTTATAACCTTGCTAAGTAACTGGATATAGAGAAATCTTGAAAGAAATCTTGTCTAAATAATTCGCATTTACTGTCACAGAACATCACACTTAGCATAAAGGTGACTGGCCACCATTGCTAAGCTTTTGTTAAATTCGATCAAATCCAAGAAACCCTTCTGTTTTTAGGTACTTTTATACCTTTCGTAATACTAATATGAAGGTAAATATTTATTTTACAATTCCGAATTCCTCTAGCAGCCAAAAATTAATACCCGGATGTGCGCAACTCTTTCAAAACGACCAATGTACGATGTATTCATTACAAAGAAATTATTTAGAATCAAACAAAGCAACCGAAATCACGGAGTGAGTAATTTCATATTAAGACGGTCATTTTATTTCGTCGCAACGAAAATTTCGTTGGTAGCTAATGATACCCACTGTAGAAGATTGTACGCGGATGGTCGCGGCAACTAATGAAGCCATATTTAGTCTTTGGTACTATAATCAAAATTGAATTACCAGGGTTGACATTCTCGCTACTTTATACATTTTTTCTTTTTCTGCTCCAATTCTCGTAGGTTGGATTTTAAATTTATAATGAACATCGGCGTTCGAGCGATATTTTTAGTGGGGCGTCGCGATAGCCTCGTCAATTGTCATTTCTAATAATACTGCAGTAAGCCTTTTACTTTACCTTTAGACAAATATTATACTATTTTCTATGGCTTGACGGGTAATATGGTGTTCGAATATTAACAAGACAGATTTCTTAATAGGACAAAATTATCAATGTACATTTTACTACGACCGATAATATCAAATTTAAACACATTATAGGTAATTCTTCAAATTCTCATTTGAACAAAACAATTTAGTCAAATAAACATCAATTTTACATATCCACTCATTTATTTGAAGCGAGCTTGAAAACAAAAGAAAAAAGACATGTTTAAAAACGAAGCTATATAAAAAATAAAAACTTAATAAATAAATCGACACGAAACAGTGTGTAGATCATTCCTATTGTTAACTGACAATGTAAACATTATAGGATGCAACCAAAATATTAATACTGTACAAGCATTCTAAAAACGTAATTATTGATTAACCCCTCCCACAGAAGCAACGTGTTCTACATTAAAAAAATCCATCAATCACTGAATCAGGCATCGTTAACACGCGCGTTGCATTAACTTCTATAAATCAGGACCACTTGCCCGGAGATTCTGATCTATTAGTTTGATGACGAAGCAGTTCCCGGCCTCGGTTAGCGCCAGTTAATACGAAGCGTCACTTTTTAATACAAATTTAATCAACCGCACTGGAGCCCTTTCTGCATCGTTTACAATGTTCTTGTCCTGCTTTACGGAATCACCGTGTAATGACTTTAAGCGCCCATAAACCACTTTTGTATGGAAATTTATTGGCTGACGTTTAAGGTATACGTATTGTG
Organism: Papilio polytes; assembly: GCF_000836215.1. Lineage (NCBI taxonomy): Eukaryota > Metazoa > Arthropoda > Insecta > Lepidoptera > Papilionidae > Papilio > Papilio polytes. The sequence continues at coordinate 4,519,584 of NW_013525157.1, forward strand.
CAGTTTGGGACGCTTATTTTCTTCTCAATGATTAATAGTTCGACATTATTTGGCTTTTTTTGTTCGTGCTCGTAGACTAACATCAAGTATTTTAGTAAATATTGTCATAAAAAAAATCAAAATTATGCTATACACTCTTTATTTGGATGGCAATAGTTAATTCGTTTAAGTACGTACATTGGTATCTAGTACTCCCTTTCATCATATTAATCTTATGTTACGCATATTATAAATGCGAAAGTTTAGATGGATGGATGGATGGATGGATGTTTGTTAGAGTTTGTAGCCTAAACGGCTGAAAGGATTTCGATGAAATTTGGCATAGATGTAGAGGATAGTTTGGAAGAACACTTAGGGTACTTTCTTTTAATCTCGTGCGGAGTTGCGGGCGAAAGCTAGTGAGATACTAAATACGCTTCCAATATGTTTAACAAATAACAACAACGGTTTTATAGAGCAGATGAAAATAACTTGATCACAAATAAGAGGTGATGAAGTTGTAGAACTTTCTTGCCATTCGATTTAACATCAATTATAAATATAATTTTGTTAGACGTTTAGTGAAAATCGTGCAATGTAAACAATTTCTGACGGCGCAGTCTGAGAGAGCCGTATCGAAGGCGGAATGAGCCAGGAGCATTCGAGTTTCCCGCAAATAATAACAATTTAAGAGGTACCTCACACGATCTGGCCGCATAGTTGAGTACAGGTAATTGGTCCCGGTCATGCGATTACGTTTCTAGCCGATTTAATTATCGCGAAATGATCAGTGTGCCGGCCTCCCGCAATTTACCTATCAATCAAATGGGGAGCGTTCCGCTTATTGGCGCTCAAACGCAGACAAAACTACGATATCGGTTTTCAATCACTCTTGCAAAACACAGCCTGCAAACCGAGAAGTCGACTTGCAAACCAGAAAAGCAATATGGCCTTCTACACTGCGACATGAATAATTACTTACGCATTATACACACTTAACGGATACCGTAGTACTTAGCTTACCTCTTCGAGCTCTGATTTACTATCTTGAAGGCTTTAAGTAGACGGAGAAAACTAGTAGTTGCAAAAAACAAAAACGACTCGCAGTCTAAACATTATGAAAACGTTACCTTTTTATAATAAAATTAGTGGAAAGATCTCATTGTTCAATAATATTTGTTTTATGATAAAATTCCGATGTTAATATGGTCGGTATGATGTACTCCAATATGGAAATACGGTCAATGATTTTAATTTCAAATATTTTACACGTCAGAAGGTTACAAACCAAAATTCCTTCCGAAGGAATGATTTCAAATTTAGAAGGTATAAAAATTAAAAACTCTGGTGTACGTGATGAACGTGAGATACGGCCTTTTTACCGCACATCACCATCTACGGACTTAAGCATTACTTTTATCAAGACATAAAGACCTTTATGAATTTATCGTGAATGGCGTTGACAAAAATGAGAATATAAATAATGTGTTGAATTATTCAGCGTGATCTGTATGGAGGCCATCGGTTGCCGCAAGTCGGTAAAAACCGTTCGCGCGCCCGCCTGCCGGAATGCAACGCTCGATGCCTTTTTGTCTGATTGTCTTTGGCCACGCACTCATCCATTATCTAACTGAATTAGGAACTATACAGGCCTTTTTTTTTTACTCAACTCCTTACTTTGTTGACTTAATAATTTAATAAACTGTTCCATTTTAATTTCGAATTCAACAGTTCTACTTCTCTGGCTCGTTGAAAAACAAATTTCTTTTCATTAACGATGAAATATTAATTTTCTGCCAAATTGATAATTGTAGAAAAAAGCTCCCTGATTGTAGTAACAACTTTAAAACCTAAGAATTGCACAAGAAAAGCTTTTGTTCTACTATTGGTATTTAAAAAAAATCAGAAAATCTCTAGTTTTCTGTTTTACAATAAAAACATCCAAACATCGATCGTTAATTGCGTTGTCTCTTTTTAATCTGTCGCAGGATTTAATTTGCTTGACAGTCTGCGGTACAAAATAAAAGCTCGTATAATCTGAAGTATAAAAATGAATTATAAATTCTGCTCTCGCTGCTCCGGCTTCGTTTAGTCGTTTTCATTGTTTCTGTAATTAATACTAATTTTCAGTTCCATTGTTACTCTACGCTGACGTTCTGATTATCAATTTTTTATCTTCCCAGTCCACCTTCCCTTTGAATGTTGCGTCGTCACCGATGGCTGAGAATGAATTAGGATTTTGAATCTTATAGCAAGGACGATTAGTATCGGTGATCGAGACTATTTTTGTTGTTTGAAATTTTATTGCTTCGGATCCTCACCGCATACTCACGTTTGGCGCTCAATGAAATTGCATCGATTGTTAACGTGTTGCAATTAGTGGAATTTTTATTATGGATCTTAAGTTGATTTTAACGTTTAGTTCTGTGTGCGGAGGAATGTCGCAGGTGTCACTTTTTCGACACATTTCTGTTTTTGAAATAGCTCCAGTAGACGTATGTCATTGACAAAGATGTAACCCGCTAAATACAAGCGCGAAAGTTAGCTTATTTGAAAATAGTTTTGTACTAACTCAGTAATTAATTTAACGCAATCAATTGTTGTTCAACATTTTATTGGATTTTAGAACATTTAACATCATAATAGTACAAATCTCATGATTCACTGTTGAGTACCTTCATGCTAAATTTATTATAATTTCCAGGTACTCTCAGACCTCCAGGTCTCATTGGCGGCAGCAAGCCCAAAGTCGCCACACCTGCTGTCGTGTCGAAAATAGAACAATACAAACGGGAAAATCCAACAATCTTCGCCTGGGAAATTCGAGAACGACTTATTTCAGAAGGTACGTAATGTGACATTAAGGAATTAGCATCGATTATCAAAGGCTTTTATATGATAAAGTACTCATATACATGTTTTATTTATAATAATTCGTAGCCAGATAATAAATTTGTTTTCAGTCGTAGACAACTTAAATCGTGTTAAGTGAACAATTCCATTGTTGTTGTTTTCTTGGAACTAATTTAATTTACTTTTAAATGTAGAACTATTTTTGTGTATACTATGTCTTATATTAACAGTTATAACGTACTTCTAAATACGTAATTAAAATGTAACAATAGCGTTCAGACTAGGAAATGTTACCTTTATTTCTAGATACTGTTTCTGAAAACAACTAATTATAATTGATAATTCAAAATAAAAATTCGTTGCAATAAAGAAACTAGTTTAATAAAGTCGTAGTTACACTGAAATTATTCAATTGTAGAGTCAGTCACAAATCAGTCAAATCGAGCTGTACCTTAAAGTAAATTTGCGTAAACCAAACCTTTAAGAATAATGACATAAATTTGTTTTAGCTGATGTTAAAATATTCCCCTGTAAAGTGTTACGCGAAAAACGCCAAGAGCTATCACGAACTAACCGATAGCCGCGGTTGATCTCGTGCTTCCAAAATAATGTTCTTGAACAAAGTTTGGACGGATCATTACATAAATTTATACAATTCATTTAATGATGATATATTTATTTATTATAAAAATCCTAATAAATTTTACTGAAAATAAACAAACGTAAACACAAGAGATTGTATCCGCAGAAAAAACCTTTTTAAGACACATAAAACAATGCACAACCAAGTTGTACTGGAAAACAGAGTAACCAATAATTTGTAAGGAAAAATAAACTTTACCTAAGTAATGTAAGATGAGGAATATCAGTTTTTAATTGTTTTTCATTTAAATAAAGATGAATTGAATTAATAAAAGCATTTTTATTGCATAGAGTCGACTTACTTTTGAGCTATAAAAAGAGTCCAAGACGCTACATCCGCTACTTGAAGATGTCAAATTTGTAGGTTATGCAACAAAACTAAAAACATTACTATCGGGAGTTATAATTAACTCCTAAATTCTTAAAAGTTCAATTTAATGCGCGACAATTGTTTATCGTTTTTTTTTCTTCAAAAGAAATTTAATTTAAAAAGGAGAAAAAATTGCGAAGTCAAATTGAAAAGCGTACCGCTATTAAGTTTTTGCGCGCGTGCAAAAACTTGAGCTAAATATTTAAGTCGCATAAACGAAATCAATAAAGCGGCAAACTCGGACAATGATCTTTTTAAAGCGTTGTTGTGTCGTTTTTATATTATTAAACGTGTTAGAAAGAAATAATACGGTAACGTAGACGAGATGTCGGAGTAGTTTCTACATAAAGTATTTAGACACATGATTTATAAATAAGTTTGACTTCTTTATAATTGTTTTAGGTGTAAATTTGATGCGTTAGTTGATGACTTATAAAACATCCAAAAAACGATGACGATCCTCTGAAGTTCAGGGGTGTTTACGTTTCGAATAACACTTCCGTACTCAAGTAATGGGATTTGGGCATTGGTTTAATGAACTTTACTTATTTAGTGTCAAATAGTTTTAGGGAGGTCAGCAGGTAAAGCCATTGAAGTGCAACCCCGAATATGGTCTAATAGTTTCGTAAATGGCCGCCGGCTTACCGACAGCGGATATCTTGTAATACGAGAAGCTCTATTGGTTTTAATGCTACTATGAGCAACGAAAGAACTTTGTTGTTATGTACACGCACATAAACCGACTCTGTGGTTAAAGTACATACATTATGTAATTAAAGAATACACATGTTGATACAAGATTTTTGATCTGTCGAAAAACATGCTTTTGATTAAAGTAAAAATGTTTACATTCACAAAATAGAATCTGCCCGTACGTATTTATGTAGCCTCCATGTATTTTTTTTATTTTGCAATTTAAATCACTTATTAAATTAATCGACATGGCGAAGCAACCACTGCCATTGATTTGATATTCGCAATCGCAGATGTTTTCTTCAATCGCAATCTTCAATCTTCAATCTTCAATCGCAAATCACAAAAGCCTTCTACAAACTATACTAAACTGTATCTCCATATAACATCCAAACCAGCATCATGACTACTCATTCTAGTTTGGATAAATTACCCTGACTTAATCAGTAGATTTGATACTGCAACTATCAGTGCTAAAGTATAAGAGTTGAGTGAACTAATCTCGTATGGGATTAAGCGTCAGTCTGTCAGTCTAGACTAGGGCATCGCGACAGCTGTTACGTTTTACACAAATACCAGCGACGCACAGGAAATACTTGTGGGTGTTCACTAATGAGCAGTTAAAATTGTTGATATTTTACAAAACTAGGTTTCAAAGAGTAATCCTGTTTACTAACATAGATAGATACAAATAATGGTTTTTGTAACTTTCGAGAGCTGTGCGGATTACATTAAATACAAAACTGAATTACGTAAAATATTCTAATAAAAGGATAGATGTATTAATTGATAATAAGAGGGTTTAATCACGGAAGACCGACAATGACAGTATTTTTTTAAATGTAAGAGTTTCTTAATAGTATGAAAATTATATTTAACAGATCTTCTATTGTTTAAATATTTTTGTAATCAATAAGTTCTCTACTAACTCAATTATAACAATAAAGTAAAAACGTTAGCCTAGCTATAAAGCTACCGTATTGACAATTTTTATGAATATTACTTAGTACAAAATGAAAAGCGCACGCATACAAAGTCTTGGTATGCTAATGTACGTAATGTCGTGCAGTTTTACTGCTGTACAGTAGAGTCGAAGAGCATGATGGGCGTCTTTAGCTCGGAGTCCAATAAGCCAATTGCCATAATTGCACCAATGACACCTCTTGTGCCCATGCGTGACAATAAACATCACATTTATATCCAAAAAACGACTCAGCTGCTTTGTAAAATATTAAACGATTTGAACTATAAAAATATGTAACATTAAGTTGAAACTACGTTGGCAAAACTGTAATAAGTATGCCTTTATAAACTGCAACGTTGTGCGTTTGCGTTTTCTCTAGCACCGAGGCAGAGGCAGGGTGCGTGCGATGGCTGGTGTAACAGGTTTCGCTTACGAGACCATTTCTGGTTTACGATATCACCGGGGACCGGATTAGGGGACGATAACGTTCGCGATGGGATCACTGCGCTAAACAGAGTTGTTAAATTGGTCCATGCTCATTAAATCCACAGGTGGCAACGTAACTTCTGAGTGCAGCACCGCGTAAACATCGAATCAAAAAGGAACCTAATTTTATTTTAAAGTTACCCAATTTATACCATTTTATTTTTATTATATTAAGTTGTTCGTTAAATTTAGGATGGTATACATATTTACATTTCACACCTTCCTTGTACATGGTGTCCAAAAAGTGATCGACTTTGTTTTCAAATTGAATGATTTTCATACCTCTGCCATTTGCCGTGTTTTTCCATATTGATAAATGAATTCTAGTACAAAAGGCAACACCAGAAACTTTAAAAAAACCATGCAAAAGATTTAAGGCTATGAAATATATTAAATTTTGTTTTTCGCGTCCTTTTATTTTTATTGTGTTTGTAACTTCAAAATTAGATCGATCAAAATACCACATTTCGAAGTTCCGTCCATTGTCTTCATCGGAATAAGATGTGAAATAATTTTCTTTTGAATTTAGTAAATTGAAATTCGATTTGCGAGTAATCGTTTCCGAATAACCCTTTGGCAAATTCGCGCTTCAATTAAGAATAAAGGAAACAAAAATTATCACTACATACAGGTATCGTGTAACGTGCCGGCTTGTAATTGTGAGCAGGTTGTATGAGCTTCGCTCGAAGAAATATTATTGTTATGCGACTGGTTTATATTTTTTTTTGTTCAAAAGTTGCCTGTCATTACCGTCATTTGTTGAAATGTATTTAAAATAATTGCGCGATCGCGGTGCGCGCCCATGCCTCCGTTGTATGCGAAAATTGCACGCGATCTCGTCACTTGTTTTGTTTAAATGCTCACATATTTGTCGTAAACGTACAGGAAATATATGTACTTAAATGTACATTTATGTATTCTTTTGCGTTAAACATTGCAAATAGAAAAACACGATAAAATAATAATGAAATTGTATTATTCGTCCTACGTTAATAAACATAAGCGTCGCCATAGGTAGATTTTCGAACTATAGCAGCCCCCAAAAATTTAAAATTGATATAAAAACTACTACGAACATGACCATATTATTGGTAGCTGCCTTCCTACTTTTAGGTCATCGTCTGGCGACGTTAATGTTGGTATATCTTAATTTATGAAAACGAGATTAGTTGAATCTTACTCGATTCAAGGCATAGATTCTTACCTTACTGAGTTACATGTAGTTTTGATCGATTGAATTAGATCTATAGACGAGCTCGGTGTGTTAACTTGACCGGCCCTCCTGCTGACAGAAGCCCAGTCACTATTACTATTATTTAATTGTGAATCAGTTGTTAAAAATCTAAAAAGGAAAATATTTCTTAAAATTACTTATTTTACATTTCCTCGCACATTCTTGAATATTATTTCACCCTTAATTCAAAACGTTAAGATTTGATTTAAAAGTTAATTAAACACACATTTATACACGTATTGCTAAATGAACGAACAAAGAATAACTTATTAAATATGTAACAAACTATAATTTGTCATGTCTGTAATACATTAAGTCTATGGTTCATAGAAAAATATAAGCAACAGAATTTTAATCAAATTTGTAACAAAATGATCGCACTCACAATGCCGAGAGTTTTTTATTGAGACGCGTGCCTCGTTCTCAGCTCTCTTATGAAACTAGCCAAATTGATTAAATTTCATAACTGAACGCCGGTACACTTTCAATTCATTCTTTTTATTACGGCTCATTCAATTCTGCGGAACCGTTTATTGATATTGTTAACGTAAGCTGAATTTCGATATCGCAAAATAAATTAAATTAACGGAGTTATGACATCGATACATGTTTCTTTATGATTTTGTTTTTTTAAACCTGAAATAAAAAAGTTTTTCAATTACCTATAGCTTATGTAGAGTTTAAATAGACTAAGAACATTGCGTTGTTAATTATAATCCATTATTAAACGAGCGACTGAATCGTTTGAAACGAGTGTCTTATATTGAACGCAAAAGAATTATTTATTGTATTGAATAGCACACTATAGATCCTCTATCTTGATCTGTCAATAAAATTGTAGAGAGCGGAGCAGCGGTAGGTACCTACGTGTTAATTGTCGATAGTCTTCAGGAGCGCAGTTATCAAAACAGAGCGGCTCAAAGAAACCGTCTAAATTTTAATAAGGTGCCCACTACCGCCTTTGTTAGAGATGACTTTGCAGTTTTATACAATAGCTTGCGCAACTTATCGACTAAATCGATATCGGTTTACGAGGCGTTACGGCCCGCTCTAGCTACTGACCACGTTTTGATTAATTGCATTCTTAAGCCACAAATTGTAGCGGCGTGGTGCCCTCTGCCTGCTTTCTGCCGCCCGCCGCCCCGTGCAACACAAATTATTTACTGGCGCCGATTGATTAGCGAAACCGATGACGTGTAGTTTTACATGGGGAGTGTTAAGTATTTGGACTGATATCTATTGTATCATTTTTTTGCTTCTAAAACTATCATCAGCCATATTTTTTTTGAAGTAAAATCTTGTTGCCACAATCGATGAGAGATACAAACAGTCCCTAAATTGTTGGAGGATCTCAAAAGTTTTTTGACATTTACTAACAAGGCATCGCTACGTTAGCTTATATTGTTCGATGGAAATAAATCAAATCGGCCTCCACACAGCTTCCAATAAACCGATACATTTATTGATTTGTTACAGCATTAAATTGGTTCCCAGAGAAGGATCACACTTACAATGTTGTCCGGCGTTTTAAGGGTCACGCTCTTGATTTCGGAACGATCTTGTCGCCTTTCAAATGGCTGCGGGATCATAAAGTTTTGACATTAAATTTGGAATGAAGTCGGTCTTACGATGTCATTTCACGTGAATAACTTTAATTAGTATATGACAAGATCTTATAACGATCACCGCATAGTGAAAACGAATATATGAAACAAGGTGTGGCTTCTAAGTTAATTTATTGCAGAGCACCGCGTCTGCTACTTTGGCTATTCATTGCTAATTGAAATGGGGAGTGAAGCATGTGCGTAGTGTAGGCGTTTAGCGCAACGGTTGCTGCGCGCGACCCCCCGCCGGCGCGAACACCTTTTTACTCGGTCCACGCCGCGGGTGCCGCTTGATTGCCTCCGATCTCATCGTTTTATGTTCCTCATAAAGCCAACAATAATTCATTTAGACGACGTGACGCCACTCACTCGTTAACTGGTTCCTTACACTAGACGCGAGAATTCGATATCGAACTGTATCAAAATATTAAAAAAAAATAGTACATTAAGTCACATTTATAGCTGCTGAGTGGCTCCCTGTGTAATAAGAACCTCGGTTATTAACAGATGACTACTAATCTTTCACTAGTCCAACCACTTTTACAAATCTCAACCTTCTATCTATTTTACAAAATAATTACAGTGCTTCTTAAATGTTATATTAATAAATGTTAGGTAATAATTATTAGTAGACTATTAGTGACATCATCTTTAATGCGGTCGCCATAGCATGGAGGTTTTACGTTCAAGTTCAATATCCATTTACACTATAATGAGCCTAATCAAATTTTTCGTAGGAGCCGGTCGACCGATGTATAATAAATAAATTCATTCCGAACCATTAGGCACGAGATCCGATTGTTAATGTCTCAATTTAGAAGCGGACGTAAATCTTCCAAGGCGTGACAATTACTGTTACTTTCCAGCAATACAAACAAAAAGGTTTTCCGTCAATTATCGATAAATTAACCCGATTAAACACTCCGCGGCAGACGGCGCCCGACCGTCTTATCTCGGGACATGCCACGCTTTTAGGCAGGTACCGACTTACAACACATCGCCACAGAAACATATTTGAACATTTTTGAACGAATATGCTTTTTATTACGATTTCAAGAGAGCGACATCTCCATAACATGGAAGACAAATTAAAAAGAGAATGACTGTGAACAAAAAGTTTGTTACTGTTTTGCTAATTTACTACTTTTTTTTTTAAATTCAGATTATTACCCCTATCGGTTGGCACTATAGCTTATTTTATGATATGGTGGCAAACTGGCAAACGGCCACTTGAATTGGCCGAAATAGCAAAGCCACGCTGCCCATCGAGATCCGCAAAAATAGATGCGTTGCCTATTGTTTATGGAAAGAGTATAATACTTCTTCGTCACCTTCGACAAACCCACTTAAATATATTTTGATTCTATCCGTCATGGAAACATGAATTGTATAGTTCAGTGTTATCCAAAAATCAATAGGTATCTGGAATACAAGAGATTATGCTAATTTCATAATACAAACATTTTTATTATTCAAGTAATTAAAATATTTAAATTTGTATGCAATAATTCCAAGAACAGCTACGTAGCAACGTAACGAGGTGTTTTTATTTGAAGTATCTAAACCATTTAATAGAAGCGGACCCTATTGTGACTAATCATGATTAAACGACTTTAGACAAATTGCATGACCGTGACTAGGCATTTAGGGATCGATCCGAGCGGCTCGATCCCAAATCATTAAAAGAACAATTATAGATATCACATACCCACCTGCAACCTGTTGAAGGATAATGATCTTTTCTAAATAAATACTTCTACCACAGACCGGAGACTGCTCTCCTTTGTTCAAATAATTACGGAAGAAATCGACTACATAGAACGGATTAACCATCGTCAGTGTATGTTTTTTTAACAATAAATTTACTCTGAATTCTAGATATTCAAGAAAAGGCCTTCAAAAATATAACATAACAAATTATTTATATTTACTAGCTTATGATCACGAATCCGTGCGCGTGGAATTAATAAAAAAACAAATTAAGTACGTAACCTATGTGTTCCTCCACTCTATGTTCTACATCCGTTCAGCAGTTTGAGTATACTGTAACAAACTTCCTTTCATATAAACTTTTGCATTTATAATATTAGTAAGATAAGATAAAAATAGTAATCCAAAATAGGTAAATACATATCTCCGGATTGGAACACTACATGTAAGAACTGAGATTGCGTAGGACTGTCGAGAATGATGAAAAGCCTAATTTGATAATTTTCGTATGATCCTCAGTAATAATAAAAATCTTATAAATAAGTATTAGGACAATGGCAGTACAATGCTAAAGCCAAAATTCGAATATCCGCATTCAAGTAGTTCACTTATTCATTCATCTATCCCCGCTCTATTTCAGTGAATCGGATGACAAACATAAAAAGCCGCTAAGCACATTCTCCTTGCTTAACAAAAACCCAATTTAACTGTTCACTTAAAGTTCATTGAAGTTTTTTGTTTGAGCGCAACAAACAAGGAACCCGATTAAAAACGGCGACGGCCAGCTCTTAGAAAACGTTACAGAATTTTCAACGGTTTTTCTTCTTTTTAAAAGAGCTATACTCTCATTATGGTGGATATCGGTTGGTAAATTACGACCGGTCATCCATTGATGTATTTCTTTGGCGCTTTAATTCTCCGATGAGAACAGAAGGCTCTATGGGAGCGGGCGCGGCTAACATATCGCGCCGATTACGAAGCAAACAAATTGTATGGATCTTTTTGTGCTTTCGACGTGTTAACAATGAGAGATCCGACGCAACTGATCATTACCATTATGCCATATAAGGCTTTGTGTTTTGAGTAAATTATAACAGATCCGGTCCTGAGTTTATTTATTCGATGTTCTTGTGTACGATGGTCGCTCGACGAAACAATAGAGCTTCATTAAGTGCAGTGACCATTTAATTTTTTTTCTAAAGTTAATAGCAATGTTAATTATAATTACTGTTTTAAGACTGGGATAAGTTAAGATGGTAAGAAAAAAAATCAAAAATGGTTATTTATTTTAGTATTACGTTTAAATAAAGGTTACCTAAATACAGACACAATGAATATGTACCTGGTAAATTTTCTAAGTAAATTGTGAGTCGATTTTACATCTTTAACATTAACAAAGTATATTAAGCAATTATATCTAGTTATTATCCGTAGATGTAATTGTAGAAATGACCGCAACTTGAAATAGATCTAATTTAAGTAAATACTGGCAAATTGCTGCGAACATTGCAAAATTAAAGGACGCCAAAGCACTTAACAATAATAATGTCAATTTGTGTCGACAAACACAGCAACATGATTAAACTCCGCAATACGAAGAGAATATTTAACTTGTATTGCTAATTTTCATAATTTGTTTTCCGGTTTTCCTTGTCAAAGTACTAAATACACATATTAAATGGATTGCCGAAGGAATTTAATGAAAATCAAACAGATATATCAAACAGATCCAATAAATGAAAATAAAGATTGGTCTTAACAAGTTTTTAAACCGAATACGAATTATAAACAATACGCGTATAAGAGCATACTATTATAAAATGGTACTCAAAAGTTATAGCCTAAAAGAACAGTAGTGTTTGAAGTACCAGTATGCCAAGCACAGATCAGTAGCTCAACAACAAATTCTACAACAATTACAAACCGGCAGGCTATGATTAAATTATGGCACTTACTCCGTGTGTTTCCTGAAAATTACATGAGATGGCTCTGGCAAGGCTGCGTCGGCACGCAAGCGCTTGCACGCATTAGGGTCATACCGTACTAGCTATATTAGAACGAAAAATACTACTGAATTAAAAAAATGGTTATAAAACCTGGATAAAACAAGCTTGGTATTTTTTACTTGTTTTACATTTATATTTGCACATTCTTTACGGGATCTGACTTTAGTAGATATTCAAATTATGCTCTCCCATGCATGCATACTCCTTGGTCCATTACTGATATCTAAAGTTTGACAAAAAAAAACTTATTTTTTATGAATCCATAGCTGCAATCGGACATCTACTATTGTAATTAATAAGAGTAATACATTATGATTTTAAAAACATAAAAATGGAATAGTGTATAGCTGGCCTTAAACGACATAATGGTGAACGATTTTAAAACGCGACCAATGAATGACGCATCGGTTTTAACGCGCTGCTGGTCACTCATTTTGCGCGCAAACTGCAATTATCCTTACTTTGCTTAAGAAATATCACTGACTACCATAATTATGCCACTGTACCGTTTATGTACTGGTAACAGATATACACAGTCTTAGCTTTCAAGATCACGACTAACATGGAAATAAATTAGTACTAAAAACTACGTCACAAAGGCAACTAACTGCTCGCGACATTTAAAATAATTATTTTGCTATAATACATCTGTCTAAAGCTGAAAATTATATAGAACTCGAGTTTTTAACGTATAATTATTTGATTTGCCATTGAATTATGTTAAAGGAAATACCGAGCGGCTTGTTTTGATGATTAGTTATAAATAACACTAATTTATCTATAACCAATAGCGGGTCAAAGTGTAAAATCATCATTTTCTACACGCTAATGCCAATTAATGTAATTAAAATTAATGATTAATACATCAACTGACAGTGTGGTTAATAAATATCAGTTATTTCCCATTTAAATCAAATATCACTTGTAAATAACGAATAATATGAAACTGAATATTGAATTTATTCTTACATCAGTCGTGTGTTACATTAAAAAAAAAATATTCTCGCACAGTGTAACTAGCCTTCGTAAAGTTAGAAATAAAGTATATGAGTACCATTTTTTGTATAATGTAGTGTGCTGATTTGAACGATGTCGGGCATGTCCATGCGTGTCGAATGGAAATCTATAATTTATGGCACTCTTTTCTGGATAACTGTCTGCTTCTGTTTTACTTTTATCATTACTCATGTTTTCATTATTTTGCAGGTGTGTGCACGAATGCCACCGCACCGAGTGTATCGTCAATCAACAGGATACTGAGAAACAGAGCGGCGGAGCGAGCGGCTGCGGAGTTCGCGAGGGCCGCTGGTTACGGGCTGTACGCTGCTCCTCCTCCTTATGGAGGATTCCCTTGGGGAGGTGGAGGGGGTGTGTGGCCGCCCGGAGGTCTCCCCCTACCGCCGGGTGTACCCCCACCGTCCGTCGGGATGCAACACCCAGACGCGGTTCAGCAGGGATTCTTATCTTCTTCAGGACGTGGTCTCGTTGGTGAGTACCATTTACACTATTTGCCTACTTTGATTTAATTAAAACAACGCTAAATTATACTATTACAGTTATCAGATTTGAAATGTTTAAAATAGTTTTAATTCACTTTGTAATTTGTGCAGATGTCGATGGTGATGATTCCGGATCTCTGGACGGCGAACAACCAAAATTCCGCCGGAACCGAACGACGTTCAGTCCTGATCAACTGGAAGAGCTCGAGAAGGAATTCGAAAAGTCTCACTATCCTTGCGTGTCAACCCGAGAACGTTTGGCATCAAAAACTTCACTCTCGGAAGCCAGAGTTCAGGTGAATATTTATTCATAATAAACCTCAAAACCTAACGAGACATTATGATATCTGTGAATTCAAAGTCAATTAATATTACGTAGAATAAAAAGTCAACAAGTCTTGGCTTAATCGAATCAGAGCTATCGTTTCATTTCCATTTACATACATGAATTTGTTAACACGACGAGAACAGAATACTAATCACGCTTATTTACCGTTACTGACAGGTTTGGTTTTCCAACAGACGAGCCAAGTGGAGACGCCACCAGCGCATGAACCTCCTCAAGCGAGGTGGCGGCTCGCCCTCGCACCGCCTGCCCCACTCCCCCTCCCGCTCGCGCTCCCGTTCCTTGTCCCCTACCCGCGGGCCCTACCACACTCCCCAGATGGGTGGCGAAAATAGCGCGTTCAAAGCTCTGTCGCATCAGGACACGAACGCACTGAAGGCACTGTCCCACCAAGCGCAGCTGGAAAGTAACGCACTGAAAGCGCTCACGCAAACACCCTTCGAGAGCGGTGCGTTTAAGCCTCACCCCGCACTAGAAAACAGTGCGTTCAAGGCGCTCGTCCCACACTCAGCGGCTGCGGCGCTTCTAGCAGCTCAGTCCATACAACTAGCTCGAGGTTACGAATCTCATTCGGATTCCGACGAGGAGATAAATGTTCATGACGAGAGCGACGACGAAGGCGATAGACAGAGGAACACGACGAGGTCTAGATCGCCAAGCCCGTGCCGACAGCGACCGTTGACCTCGAGCGACCTGCCGCTACAACTCACCAAGCACGACCGTTGATGTTTCAACTCTACATAATGTGTTTATTTACTTGTTCAAAATACTTAAAATCATTCCTATCGAATGTTCACATCATAATATAATATTTTTATGTAAATTTCGTCCAAGGGTGTTAATACTCCCGTTTGCTTGTAAATTTATGTAAATATTAAGAGAATTAAGTTGTTGATTGTTGTAATGGAGACTAATGGTTAGCTGTTCAAGCTATGCACAAACGATGTCGCTTTATTTATAAACTCTTGCTATTGTATAGACGCTATGTTGTTATGTTAATAATGTAAGTAAGTTATGAAATATCCTTAGTTAATTTTAAATGCATATTGCATTCTTTTTGAATTTAAGTTTTGGTAGTGGTAATAACTTGGATAATGTTTTAAAAAGTAATTGATTGCAAGGTATTACCAAAGTATCAAATTGGTGTAAGCACGGTTCATTCAACTAACTAGTTCCTACGCACTTTACCGTGTAGCCGGGGATGTATATTAAAAAAAAAACAACTCGTAGTGATTAATGCAACATTTTGACTATGTTATTGTAAATTACAAAATGATAACACCAATGTAATAATGTAATAGAATATATTGTATATAGTTAACCGTTAAGCTTGGTAGAGCACTGTATTATTTATTATCTAAATGAACATATATATTTTATTGTAAAATATAGTAGAGAATTTACAAACGTACCTACGAAAATAAACAAATTATCTGATTTTTGACTTTAATTTTTAAAAATCCTTCTTACAGACCGATATCCAAAGATTTTGGAACCTAACCCTGATGAATTAATGACACATTCTTTTTAAATCAAGTCTTTAAAACTTTCTTTACAAGCTTGTAATAAGAAGACAAATGAAATGAAAAATAAAAAGAATAAGTAGGAATACTGCAAGCGTAAGCTCAGTTCAATTGTCTGGACATCAGCTAAATTAATATCTGACACGGCATTCTTTAAGTAACACACCTTTTAATTCTCGATCGTTATATTCGTATCATCGAAAACAATTATCCTTTTGCGTCCATTGTTAGTAAAAAGTTCTCGAATTGTTCTTCCCGGATATCGATAATCATGTTGGAGAAAGGAGAGCTCGGAACAAAAACATTCCGGTTGAACGAAACCCGACAGTAAATCTCTGTATGATTTTGTTTTGTAGATATTCTGTGCTCT
The DNA here is from genome assembly GCF_000836215.1 of Papilio polytes. Classification (NCBI taxonomy): domain Eukaryota; kingdom Metazoa; phylum Arthropoda; class Insecta; order Lepidoptera; family Papilionidae; genus Papilio; species Papilio polytes. Next base: position 4,535,863 of record NW_013525157.1, read on the forward strand.
AAGCATGTATCAATTAGAAACGTGAGGGATTCTCAGTCGAATTATAGCACGTCCGGTATTCTTGCAATGTTCTTTAGCTTAATTCTTCGATATGCGACTTTCAACCGACATATAACTACAAAGGAACTGCCGCAAGTTATATCGGTTTTGTTATTTATAAAATTATAATTACTCATGCCCGATTTACACATTTCTGAGTTTTTATAAGTTGTAACATTTCTTTACCAACAAATTCTTCATAATCTGAATAACTTTACGTTACAGTCTAGCATTGAAACGCTTAACTAATAAGAGAGTGGTTTCCGCTTAGTTTATAGCGCATATTTTTTATACACGAACCTAAATTAAATAGCGGAATGACTATATAAAAGTATAAATACTGATTAATGCTTATGTAAACCAATAACGTTACATGTAATTCTCTCTAATGCCTTAAGGTTACATTACGCAGCGGTGCGTTTACATTAACTTAATTAAATTATACTTGCGTCTGAGATTCTTAAATCACGTTAGCTTGTTAGCTTTAGAAAGAATTCAGGGTCACTGTTTAGTGTCACTTAATACCTTCCAGGGCCAATGTAATTATTAAAACATTAACTTTCGCAGAGACTTCATCTGCTCGGAGTTAAAAAAAAAGTAACCTGAGTTTTTCCAGACTATACACTACATCTTTGCTAAATTTCATCGAGATGTTCAGACGTTTACGTTAACTAACAAACATACATCCACCTAAACTTTCGCATTTATAACATTAGTAAAAAAAAATGTCTTACATACAATCTTACTGTATAGATAAGTATAATTTATAAACTACGAGCTGTTGCCCGCGACTTCGTCCGTATGGTATAGAAAACATACGAACTATATAAATAACAAAAAGCTACGTAAACCCTCGGGAACCTGACATTTCTCGGGGATGAACCTCATCCCGTGTGTACTCCAGACTTAGTTTTATATCTGTGCCAAATTTCAATAGGATATGTTGAACCGTTGCAGAATAATCGAGTAATCATTCAAAAACTAAATTAATGAATCGCACAGGAACCGTAACTATTCCCGGGATAAAAAGTATCCTATGTGTTCTTCCAGACTATGCTCTAAACCTGTGCCAAATTTCATGGAGATCCTTTCAGCCGTTTAGGCTACAAACCCTAACAAACATCCATCCATCCATCCATCCATCTAAACTTTCGCATTTATAATATTAGTAAGATTAGGTACATTTAACATGATTAAATTTAGTGAATTATGCTTGCATGCAAACTTATCAATACATAGGTTACTTTGTATCTCAATATAATTATCGTCATCAGTGTATTTCAAGACAATATCCATTTTAAATAGATCTCTGACTATCATTTACAAATTGCCTTTAGCGCTATGCGTAGCACTAGTCTTCATTTCCACAAAAGTCTTATTCTGTACACAACTAGTATACGTCTTATTCTACACCGAACCCATGATTCAAATAATTTTTAAACATGAAAAAACTATACAAAAATTGCTCTGTTTCATTTGTAATGTTTTTTTTTAATATTACGTAATAATTTGTATTTTAATGTAATGAAATCCAGGAAAATTTCAGGTTGTGCTAGTCTGTATCGCATACAAAGGTGATTATTGTAAATATTATAGATAGAAATATTTTAATATGTCCGTTAAAATGATATTATGGTAGAAGTAGTTCTTTTTTGTTACATTTGAGAATAGTGCGGCTTCGATAAAGTTGTAAGTTCGTGATAGCCGCGGAGTGTGGATGCATGTACGCGCGCCGATCCAATAACAATAAATTTTGTGTCGTTTGAAGCACCGAGGGCAACATTGCTGTACGCGACACTACAAGAAACAAATATATCGCAAGATTTTTGATGAAAACTTCGACGTTAATATACATGTTTTAAGTCATATTACGAAATGTGGAAGTTTGGAGGAACAGATATTTGTTACTATGTACCAGTAAAATGACAATAGCACAGATGTAAAACAAGGTCTGAGAGGATACTCACTAAGGTTTTTATTTTTGCGAGGACAAAGTTGTAGGCAGCACCTAGTTTTGTAATACATTTATGTTTTTTTTTTTTAAATTTATCTTAACATTAGCAGCCCTTAACTTTACATATTTGTGTTCGTAACAAATCACTATTTTATTACCTTATGTATTCAAGATTGATTTTCATTATAACATTAGGGCGTCGTTGTTAAATTGTGAAGACGTTTTTTTTATTTTTATCTGTTTTTTTTCTCTGTATTTTTTAAAGAGACTTTGGTTCCTTAGAACATGTCAGTCCCATAATACCTAAAACTAAATACCGAAACCATTCAATTATATACAAACACAATACAAAATAAGAAAGTTAAAAATAGAAAAAAAAATCTATATTATTAAAAAATTGCTATAAAGCCTTTAACACCATGTAGCGGACTTCGTCCGCTAGGTCCGCCAGTTATTTTTATCTTAGTTTTACTTACTGAGTTCACAATTATCGTGTTTTCATTCACGAAACCTCTTCCTCTTATACTAAGTAAGCCCCATAAGTAGTGATCGACATGAAATTGAGTAACTTAATTCGATATCAATGGATTAAGACAATATCCTTAACCATTTGTACTATATGTTCTGTTCATAGATCTTTGTTAACATTAGACTTTTTAACAATTTTGGGTTCTAATTAACCGTATCATGATACAGATAATTTTTATCACAAGAGTATGAAAAATAGAATCAATGGTTTTATTCTATTGGTGTTTGATTTACCTCCATTTAAATACGTGGTGACGAGAGGCATGAGAAACATAGTTACCAATAAGTGAAACTAAGTATGTTACCAAATCAAAGAAACTTATCAACCTGCGCTTTGTAATATGACTTTTTTTTTTGATAAACACAGTTTGAAAAACATAGATTTATTTTAAATTATTGTTTTCGTTCACGTTTTATTTTTTTTGTAATAGTCCCGAAATAATTCTTATTTAATTAAGGTCATTCCCAAAAAAAACAAACAAAACCTGATAAAGTTGTAGGTAGTTTCCCATAAAACCATGAGCAGATTCGAAATGTAAGCACATTAAGTTATCGCTCAAATTATCTCGATGTGTGTTACAATATTTATTTGTTTCTCACTCGGGACGGGTCCGGCGATTGTGGCCGGAGTGTTCTCTCCCAATTAGGTGGTTATTGACGTTTTACTGTTATCAGGTAAATCTTCAAACGATGGCTCTTATTCGTAGTATTCCTTTAAAATATAAAACGGATGCATCACACCTAATTAGGTATACGGCTATATTTTAGAAGTTGACCTTAACAACCTAAGAAGTTTACACTATAGTACAACGAATTTAATAAAAGTAAATCCGTGTTACTTTCGTCTATTAAATGAGAAAATGTGTCAATAAATTAAAATCAAAAGTAGCCAGCATTCTCGAATATGTCTATTATTGGATAACAATATCATAAGTATTATAACATGATATCCACTATAGATATGAACATGAATCCAATCCACAAATTATATTAACTCTTGTAATTTCCACCCGGACTATACATACGAGAAACGTCGATACAGCCCAAAGTCGACATTTATCCCTAAAAGGGAAGCTGTTAATAGAGTCATTCAACGTTACCGGCCGAATTATCTACAAAGAGAGAAGTCGATTCGGTGTCGGTCGGAAATATAAATTTATTTGGTGGTTGTCGGCGCGACACGGGCGCCCGCGCCTCTATCTCGCCGCGTAATCTTGAACATTGGCGTTAAAGAATTTAAATTATACGCCGATACAAATGAACAGGCGACCTCGGCTTATTTATTGCCTTAATCCAAATTATATCGACTAGGTTTTTTGGATTTTGAGAACATTGTCACGTAATTTGTAGTATTATGGTGATGTCGATATTTTGAATGCGCGTGTGCCTAAACAAGTTCACATTATTGTAATAAGATATGTGACAGTATGTTGATTGTATCGGAACTGTGTTTCTTAAAGAGTTATTGACGGATAAGGATGATGTCGACGAAGTTACTTAAGTTATAACAATATCTTTACTATGACTCGCAGCAAACTTAAATGAAGTCATTGTACGGTCATATATTAAAGCATACGGCAGACTAGTACTATAAATTTGAATCGCTAATATTTCACTTGCCAGGTTCTAATTAAGTTCAGCAACCAATTCACGCATGCGCATCGATCGGGATTGCCTGAAGACACCATTAGTCTTATCACAATATTCTCTTGCAATATTCGTAACACGTGCGTTATTAACGTTTATACTTGATTTAAATTTCCTGCGACCAATGAATAGCTACAGTGTTCAGTATCTGCATTCAGATGTTCATAGTTCAATATCCTTTAATACAAAAAATACAGAAGGTATAGAAAAACATTGTCCTTGGTTTAATTTATTTATGAATTTTATTTCATTCAACACAGAAATAAATTACAAAAACACGAAACTCATACTAATTACTTTAAGTAGTTAATTGTTGCCGTAATTTTCTTTTGGCTTCTAAAATCATTTTCAACTCATTGATTTCTTTAGTCGACACATCTGTTGGTGGTTTTGGTGGGCTTTTATTACTGTTTCGTAGTTTCTTTCTTTCATCTAAAAACTCAGCAACTTTGTTCCGGGTGTCTTCTATTGCCTTTTTTGCTGCAACATTTTTTTCTTTTATAAGTTTGCTTTTTGCTTCTAACTCCTCTTTGAGATTCATCTTCATCGAACTTAACCTTTCTTGAAGTTCCGCCATCGACATTTCGCATAATAAGCCAAGTCCTGATGTTTCTGTTAAATCTATGATTTTAGGAAGCTTGGCTCTCTTTGCTATGATAGACAAGATTTTAATTTCTTTAATCAATTGAATTTTACGTTTTAACTCTTCCTGTTTAGCTTGCAAAGATTGTAAATGCAATATTTCATTCTCTTTTTTAATCAAATCCGCCTCTTCTTTCTTTTTATCAGTAACTTTTTTACGTGCCTCTAGCACATTTAATTCAATTAAGGATAGTTTTTCAAAATGTTTGCGGTTATTTTCAATTTGTTCTTGATTCCATTTCTCCAATTCTTTATTCCATAATTCTTTTTCTTTCATAAATTCTTCGTATTTCCTTTTATTTTCTTCTTGGACTTTTTTCTTTGCCAATAGTGCCTCTTCGAATGTGATTTGACCTTGTATATGCTTTTTTTCTATGTCAAGTATTCGATCCCTTTCCCTCTCTTCACGTTCATATTCCTCTAGTTCATGGAATTTACTTAAGCTTCTACAATCGCATAATAAATTTTGCAGCCATTGTATTTCCTCTCGTTCAGTTAATTTAATTCTTTCATTAAACCGTTTAAGCGTCGCTATGTTTTCCTTTACTGGCATTAGTGGTATTTTTTTCCAATTCTTATTCTTAGATTTTGCGAAAGTTTTTTTCCAATCTTGTTCAGTATCTTTTTGTAAATTGATAGAATGTTTTGGTTTTTCATAATGTCGTTTTTGGGGATAGTGATACATTTCACTTTTTAATTCGTTCAAGAGTTTCATGGCTTTTTGTTTATTCATATCAAACGCTTGTTTTAGTTTTTTATCGATTACACTTTTTGTAAGCATGCGTTTAGGTTTATCACAAACTGAGTTAGGTGGGGTTGCTGGTAGAGAAATTTTTTGGGACACTAAACCCTCTAATTTTTTATTTTTCCTTTCCAACACATTGGGTTGTACTGGTATAGTGGGTGGTTTTATTTTTAAACTTTCTATTTCAGCTAAATATTCTCCATACATTTGTGATATTTTATCCATAGTAGGTTGCCATTTCGAAAGCGGTCTTATTATATGTTCGGTAATATAATTTGTGTCATAAATTGGTTGAGCTATTTTAGATATCTGATCTAGAAATTCACAAGTTTTTAAGGAACTTGTGAGTGCATTTAAGATTTCTTTACTTAAATTGAACAAACATTTGTACAATAAAGTCATATCAGATGGCGAAATTTGAAAAATTAAACCATGTACCATAATCGACAGGTAATCTTTATCGTCGTCGTTTAGTTTCGACGGAAACTGAGCAACTGTTTGTTTTAAGAATTGATCGTGTTTCATAATACCGAGGAAGGTTTCCACAATCCAACAAAGCTTTGAATCATCCGTTGGATCATCCCAGGAATCTATATAAGATTTCATATATTCACAGGGCGATATATCCGATGACTTTGAGAAATCAATAAGAAGATTTTTTAGTATCTTCACATTTTTAGATGTATATAAATATACCATTATGGTTGTAATAACTTTATTAAATGTGAAGATAAAATAAACTTATTTGTGTCATTTATGACAACGTCAAATACACGGCTAGATAATTAAATTAATACGGATAAAAAATTATATAAGGCCAGTATTTTATTTAGTATTTATACATAGAGGACTTCTATTATATTTCTTGTTTATGGCTCTCCCTGAGCGGATTGGGCCAGTGTCAAGTCAGGGAGAGCTTAAATGTTTGCGTAATTTTTTTGTATTGCAGCATAATTAACATTTAAAAAATACTCTAACACTTATTATATATCAGTTGAAAATACATTTTCTTAATAACGAGGTGCACTTCAAATACTAAATATCGGTTTCTAAACATTTTATTTTTATGCTCAAAAACTTTGTATACGAATTGATCTGACCTAATCAGTTGAGAGAACCAAGTAATATACTTAGTAATAGATTACAAATTTGAATACTCCAATACTCAATATAAGAGTACTCGTGTAAAGCACAATAAGGCGGGCGAGTCAATTGCTAGTCAATCATTCTTATACTATCTTCACATTATGCTCCCGTCGCGGACGCCGTAGCCGTCGCTCTGGTCGGCGGGAGTATTTAATTAGGTAGCCAGTCTGTTTTCGCCGGCTCTGTCATTAATCAATCACTCCGACGCAAAGCTATTATTCGACAGTTCGACACCTCACGCCGTACCTCGATACACACAAAGTGCAAGTCACACGGGACCTCTTAAAATATAATAATCGTGTTAAAGACAACCATAAAGGCCATATTCGATTAGAGGAATTTTAAACAGGTTCCTGTCTTGTTATCTTCACACCATTGTAGGGCGGTAACTCACACGTCACGTTAGTGGATCTGTGCGTTTTCATTCCCTTTATAATTATTCTTCCTTTAGATGTCGGTAATCATTAATCGACACTTAACATTGGATTCTTTGAACTTCTGTCTGTATCAATGTAATTATAACATGAGAAGTATTGTAGTAATTAATGAGGATTATGTTTTTTTTTATTTGTCCTTTAATCATCTTAGAAAAAAGGAAAACTTCCACAGTTTATCAATGACACTTAAGTATTGGCAGAAGTTACTCATTTATGGATTTGATTATTAAATGTTCCATTTTAATAAGGAGTAAAGGATGAGATTTCTTTAACTTATTTCGTTTTAATTGTTGGATAACATGTTGGAAAAACAAACCAGTCGCAAGTAACAGAATCGAATGTTCCATCAACCGTGTGAAAGAGCGGTGGCTTATTGACTGTGTCAAAATTTATTCAACTCTGAACACAAATCAATTTCAATATAATATTAGCTGTCAGTGCGTGTCAAATTATCGCCGTTAATTAACGATGCGGTGCCTTCGAGGCTCTAACAATCATTTTGTTACAGAATACGTTGGTACTATTGTGCTTAAGTTTCGTGAATTTGTCTCGATTCAAGTAATTACTGCGATACACTTGATTTCACTTTGTGTTTAAAGCAAATAGATGTCAGTATCTGGTTCAAGTCAAATGTATATCAATTTTCATTAATACTGGCTTAAAAACAATTAGCAATACGCCAGCAATAAATACAAAAAAGTAAAAATATTAATTAAATATATTTAAGCTGTTAAAATCATCGATAGTCTCTCGCATTGAAATCATTAATTTCTATCAATCTCAGTAATCATTACTTTAAAAGCAAGACAGAATTACCGAAAGCTTATTAACAAGGCCCACCTAAGGCGAGCCTTCATCAATCTCCGTGGCCAGTTACAAAGGTACCTAACAAAGAATTATGGCTCTTTATATATGCTCGCTACTATGTAGGAGAGTTATTGCTTGGATTTAATGATCGCTTGGTGATTAGACAGCGCCTTCCCTAGACCTGCACATTTATCACATAAATCTTTACTACAGAGGATATTAAAGACTGAAATATTTCAGTGGTTTAATGCGGATAGCCTTCATAAAATGCCGAGGTCCTTTTTTTAGACAGCTCTACGTATGTTGCAATTTTGTTTAAAATTATTAGTACTATTGAATAAGTTGTCCGCACATTACATATTATTATATCAATCGTAAAACAAATTAAGCCCTGATGGAACACTTCTCAGTGGAAACAACTTTTGCTTTATTTTATTTTAGCCAGTAAACATATAATTTTGTTTTTATTATATTTTAGGTTATAAAACTCTCAATAAACATTATAAAAAGACAGATGACAAGCTCTGTTTAGACTAAATGAGTCTAATTAGAGGGCACTAAAACATTTTGAAAACGTCGAGTCATAATTATAATAAATGTTACGAGCCAACTACAAAATCAATGTACAATTTTGACGCAGCACGCTCGATGTCTGAAATAAACTTTGATGACCGCCGATGTTATTTATTTGTTTAGTAATTTATATAAGGTTAGTTACTGTTTTATTGACCGCATTAAATCAAGCCCCAATAAGGCGACCATTCATGTTTATTTTTACGAAGTTTCTGCTCGGTATGCCCAATAAATTATTAACTTGGTCACTTTTATCACGGTCCGATGGTACCATTTATCAGACGTCAATAGATTGTGGATTGTCCCGATGGTTTTAAGCGAGACCTATTTGGACTGAAGTTAATAATTCACTAAAACATTAGTGCCAGCTTGGTCTTCACCGCGGCTATCGAGCGTGTGTGACCTATGACCGCGAATGAAGTCGATTCGCGTTTATCAATTAATAATTTCACTATTAAAATGTTATTCTCGTTTGCCGATGACAGGTAATCAATATAAAAATTAAAAACATGCGCCGACGCGAAATGTTAAAGCGATTGGTCGGGTCATATTTGCCAAGATCAAGTCGGAGAATTCTAAACATAAGGTCGTCGTATGTTACTTTGTAATTACTCAGATAAGCTCATATAATATATCGGTAATCACTTAATGTGTATACTAAAGTTAGCTTACGGTTTGCTATTGATTTTGTAATAGTGATGCAAATGTATTCATACGCTTTGATAAATGAAGACAAATTTGGGATTAAAATGTTTTAGAGATTGTTCCGTTTTATTGGTTTTAACAGTGATAGATATAGGTAACTTATAATAGTCTTGTGTAGGTCAGTATTCCGGCTTTAAATTTTTCCGCTCAAGAACTGTAAGCAATATATCTAGAGTTGGCCTACTGACTTACAATATCTTGAAGTTAAAAACACTAATATCTAAATATCAGTACAAGTACTGATGATTAAAGCAAAATCCCATAAATATTTAAAGTGAGCAAAAAACGATTGAAAACTATAAATACATTTATACTAGCTTTGTCTGCGACTCGGTCTGGGTGGAATTTAAATAAAAGTAAGTAGTCTATGTGTTTTTCTCAAATTCATCCATCTAAATTTTTGAATTTACAATATTAGTAAGATAAGAAGTAAAATAGTAATACGGTTTACAATTTTTACATTATATTCATTGATGTCTTATCCACATTATGATCTCGTTTATCACAAAGTGGTCCATCTCGTTGGTTTTTATTGATTGACAAACGAAGAGTTCGATTAAATTCTCGCGAGTCGAGCCAGGCATTAGCTTTACACGGAGTCTAAAAGATATATCCACTAAATATATCTTTGCCTATACGCAAGCCAATTATTTAATGTGATAAATAAATCTTCGATAGTGCCGGCAATGGCGGCTGTCATCGAAGGTAAACGCAGATAAAAACGATAAAATAATTATTGCATAATTAAAATTCGACACACACCTAGCAATTAATTTTTCATACAACATTGCCACAAGATCCGTTTTGTGATTATGATAATTTATGTATATTACATAATGTTTAAACTTTAATGTATGTAATGTTTTAAGTTAAAAATTATGTAAAACGTTATTTAAATGAAGATGTACACTAGTTGTATTCGAGTTGTAATTTTATCATGATGTATATTAACATTGACTTTGAAAAATCTTAATTCAACGCTAAACTAGTTTATAAATAATTAACTATAGTGCATTATTTACATTTCAAGAAAATTTTCAATATAGTAATTAATCCAAGACAAATAAATAAAAAACGTATTTTTCAGCTATTAAATCAAACTAGCTACCATGGACAATTGTTGCATCAATTTAATAAAAATAATTAAATCACGAATCAATTTGAGTTTCGTGCATACCTTTCTACCTCTCGCAGTGAACATTCATCTTAACGGCTCAATAAAGGTGCACCTACAAAAGGAAAAAGGAGATTTTAATTTGTTTTGTGGATCTTTTCTGTTCATTAATTAGTATAGAATTTATTATCAAGTTGCAACGCTAATAAGATGAATTAGAATATGGTCCACGTCCTAGCAAGCATATAAATCTTCTCATAAGTTTTTATTGGACCCCAAAAAATCTCTGATCATGACGAACCATTCAAGTGTAATTGGGTTCAGCGGCTCCACATAAAATATGAGTTCATGGCTTAAGGTTTTATAGAGAACATAAATGCTTTATTGTGTTTTCGTCGATAGCCCTCTGGAATGCTATACCTAACTACGTACTGATAATTATGAAAAAAAAAAACACCAGCTTCTGTTTCGTATTTTCTTTCAAACATATATCAATATATCAAATGAAAAATAATTTTAGGTAAAATCTTATTATTTATTTAATATTATAATAATATAAATGCGAAAGTTACGATGAATGGACGTTTGTTAGAGTTTGTAGCCTAAACGGCTTAACGGATCTCGATGAAATTTGGCATGAATGTAGAGGATGGTCTAGAAGAACACATAGGTTACTTCCATTTATTTTTTTAATTCCGCGGGGACGGAGTACCGAGCAAAAATTAGTAATTAATATTTATTATGGATAAAACTATAGTAAATTAACAAAGATAGAAAAAACAAAAGAATATTGTTACGATCCGGCGGATGATTAGGTGAATCATGACCCATAACGTAACGTCCAATACATTGAGTTAACTTCAACGTATTAATTCGCCAACGACTAAAACGGATTTCGAACATTTGGTGTTCTTTGTTTCAAAATATGCCTTTATAATGCTAACTAAGAGGTAAGTATGGAAAGTCGTTACGCTTCTGTTGTTATAAAGCATAACTGCAATTCGGAATGTGGACAAAGACACGGGGACAAGACACGGAACCCACTAATGTAGCCATTGAAATTTCCCGAGCAAGTTCCACTTCGAGTGAGGTTCATTTGAGCATAAAATTACATTGTCTCGTCGACATTGTCAGGTGGCAATGAACTGCACTTTGACATAAAATCCCTTTCGATGGTATAAATCCATTTCATTACCTTAATAAAGGTGATTGAGAGATTCGATAGGGAGCTATCATTTCCCTTGACCGTTTTCTTAAGTCATAGTCGTTAACATCTTTATGCTTTGCGACTGTTTTATTTTCTGGTTCTATTTTAAAAATGAGGTTTAATACTGCATTTAAATACAGAATTACCTTTGATAGGAGGGTACAATTTAGAACCTACGTGAATTTTGGTTCCCAGAAGTTTCACTATGAATTTCTATTTTACTTGTTGAAAAATTAAGTTTTCTGTTTGTGTAACCTTTTAAAAAATATATGTCATTAATTTTGTAACGTAACCAACAGACAAATAATATCGATAACCTTCGGTTCAAACTCAGAGATGCTTTCTAACAGTTGTTAAATCCCACTTAAATTGTCCTAAAACAATTATCTACAATCTTTTCGTAATTTCTGGGTCGATAAACATTTATTATTATTTAAGTCTTGTGTTACTAAAATTTAAAATATCCAATAAGCTTTGATACGATTTTAAGTAATAATTGTTAACTTAAGATAAATTCATAATAAACCATTTAATTCTTATTGTTTTAACTATTTTCCCTTGACATCAGATTTAATAAACTTTACATTTTGTACTTTAGTAAAAATAATTTCTTAAGTCAACTAAGGAACTGAGATATATGTAAATTTGTGAAAGGTTCTACACAAAAAATATCGGATCATGCGTGTAACAGGTGAACTTTTGATTTCTAATAATTGTATTGGTAATGTAATTATGTTCGTGAATCTGGTATTAAATTTTTTTTTGAACAGTGAACCGACCGCAAACTTTCGATTTTCCCTTTTTGTGGTTGAAAACATCTCTGTTATTATAAATCTTTAACATACAAGATATGTTTATACAATCTGATCCTTAGTAAGTCTACATCCTTAGTAATAAAACAGCAAAAACATTTAGATTATTTAAAAAACAACGATTATCTTAAAGGTTTGTGTTAAAATTGTTCTAAACATACCATACAATTAACAGAGATCATTGCTTCTTTATAAAATTTAATATTTAGTCAAGAAAATGCTTAACAAACCTCCCATTACCAACCTTTGTGACGTGACGCAATTCAGTGTTCTCAAAATATTTTCCTTAATTAATAATAACAATTATTAATATTGACATTACTTTTTATCTGTTGTTTTTAACTCAATAATTAATTGCTTAAGAGACGATTGACGCGGACCTTGACCTCTGTAACTTGGGTTTACTTAATAAGTTAAACCCAAGTTGCAGAGTTCATCAGAGATCATTTAAGATTGATCACAATAACACATTTATCAATGTTTAACGGTAATTTTATTTACAAGGTAACTCAATTTTTACTACATATGTAATATTGTAAAATCGTCTATACGAGAATCCATATTTTAAAAGGCCACTTGTAAATTGGTTAAAAATAAGCTTATTCATGAATTATCCTTGAAAACTACAACTTAAGAAATATGGAACTACAAACTACACACTTAGCAGATTCCCATGTACACAAAATCAAGAGAATTCAAAGAAAATAATTAATATATCTGGTTGTAATATATAAAAATATATCTGGTTGTAATATCGGGAGCTTCTGAGGTGCGCGCGTAGGCGTGGGCGCTACCAGGATGTAGGATTTACGAGTCCACTAGCGCCTCCGCCCGCGCCCCCGCCCCCGCTTGTGCCTTCTCCGACAGACTTATGTAGCTCTATAATTTTATTACCAATATTATAGTAGCATTATTGTTACATCCTGATCATTCTGCATAATCTTTTCGATTGTTAACATTTATTTGATGTGAATTTAAAATTATGATTCAAACATTATTTTTTACTTAAATGTCACGTCAAATATTAAGGAGATAATTTTTAATGTAATTTTTTTACCGGTTTCCAAAAATAGTTGTAAAACCAAGCCCAAAATAGTCTATAAAATGTACGTATGATATTACGGATAACTGAGATGTATTTCTAATGCAAATTGAATCAAGAAATTTGCAATTATAAAGTAAGAGCGTGCGTTTTGTGGTTACAATTTTTATTTTTACATAACTCCACGCTACTTCGGTGTAAAATAAATCATATGTCGCTGATTGGTGCATATTGTTTGCGGATTGCGCCGCGTACGGCGGTAGCGCTGCTCTCGCGTTCGATCTGCATTGCCAGAGTAAGCCGATTGCTTGCAATGTTGCTAGATTATTATTAAATGTTACCTAAAAATGGAACTAAATTTAAGTAAATAATAAATAATTCATTATTGATTTTTAAATATTTTTAGGCTAGTACCCATGTCTTGAGTTTTTAATTTTTGTTTTAAAAATGACAAATTACACCTTACATTGTAAGTAAAATATTGTATCTTTACTTTTTGAATCTGCCCAAAACTGTGGAAATTTTTACATACAGCAATACTGGCTACAAGTTTTACGCTTTAAAAGCAGTATTATATTTCTCCTCGGGTAAAGCTTTGATTTATTTGCGTTGCTGCAATTACACTACTTGTGCGTGCGAATTTGCATTGGGCTCGCTTGTAATTTTATTATGCGTTAATATACTGGAAGTAATATGCAGTAGCGGCACGCATCGGACGTCTTTATTCCGCCAAGGCTTGCATACTTTTTATTTATAGTACACATATAAGTAGCAATACTTTGACTCTGTATAAATGCTACATGTTTAAGAGATTATTAAAAAAAACTGTAACTACTTCATGTAGTAAATCATTTAAATGAGCTCGGCTTCCGAGTGAAATTAAAAAATATCATAATCAAGTAGCCTATGTGTTCTTCCAGACAACTTTCATCGAGATCCGTCAGCAATTTGAGATACACACTCTAACAAACATCCATGCATTCATCCATCTAAACTTTCGCGTTTGTGGTGTCAAGAAAGATTTTATAGAATGATACATTCATGGATTAAAATGGATTAAATTATTTTATTTTATTTCATTTATATTATTTTTGGTAATTTTATTGCCGAGTGTATAATGGCTAAATGGGATAGCCAGGTTTATAATTGACGTAAAGACGATTCCCTAACGATTCCCAAAAGGTGCGGTGTGCGGTCGCCTCGGCCGGTGACGAGAGACGATTGATGGATGATTACGTCTTCATCCCGAACTTATGTCCTGGAACGGAGTGCCGTAACTTCTTCTATACAACGACTCTATATGTCTTGATACTTTATTTTTCTGTTAGACGGAAAAATGTTTTTGTATCCAATATTTTGACGCAAGTATTGTTGTTGGGTTGATAGATAGATAGATACAGATTGTTTCGTATTTTAATTTTCTGTATGTATGTAAACATTTATACATCGAAAATAATACTGGACTCTGAAAAGTAATCGAATATGCTCATAAATTTTTATAAAATTGATTTTGTATAAAATGTAATTGCAGAAATGTCTAGAAACAGACAGAAGCTTAAGCATATCGAAGTTATTTGGTATGCTGGACATGTAAGTGTTGTTTATTTTTACTTCCGATTAAAAATGATCAAGACGCTCTAACCCATCTATTGATCCAGTTATATATACCTGTGTCACTCACCGTGTTGTTACAGGTCGCTTCGCTTGACAAAAAAAAAATCTCTTTCAAATGTAAATCGGCACAAACCGACAAAGCAAATTGTCACAAATAAACACTGATACATTCCGTTTTTTATAATAGCCGTAACAAAAAACTCGAGCGCATCACTAAAGGGTCAGACTGGGCCAATCAATCTCGGAATATTTCTTTTATTGATTTTTTGCTACCTTCCATTTTTAAAGCTGCCCGTGCAACTGAACTGAACTTTGATTGTTATCCGTGAGACTCGATCAAATGCACGATAAATTCTGCTTTGAATAACATAATCAGTTGTATTTATTTGAAAAGAGAATTATTAGTTCTTTTCTTTATAAGGTTTCTATTGTTTACTTTAATCAATATGTTGCTTGACAAATATTTGACTTATACAATCACATTGTTATAACTGAAACAATATTGAGTTAATCCTAACCAATTAGGGACATTCTTGTACAATGTGTTTAATTTGTTATTAAAATCATATTCATAACTATGCATTATAAATCGTAAACTAAACGTCTTCAATCATGCGTAAAGCAAACAAAGTGACAATATCGACTTGTCGATATCACAAAAGGAACATCTTGTTTTACGAAATAAAGAAAAAAGGATAGGAGAAATTTAAATATTTTAATCCAAATATTGATTTAACCCTATCAGCGACGGAAGCAGGTGCGCGAGACACGCGCTGCACTCACAATCAATGAGCCTTTTCTAACTATGAAATTAAATGATAATCAAGCTTTTTCACATTCGTCTAAAGAGTTTAATAAGCACGTTTTGTTTGTTAAGTCAGGGGTTACCAACATTTTGGTCTAAATATTTATTACTAAATTATTGTTTTCGTTAAAAGCTATTGTATATGTTACTAGTTATTGCTTGCGAGTTCTCCCCGTGAAATTAAAAAATAATAAAAGATGTAGCCTATATTACTCATAGATCAATTACCTTTCTAATGGTGAAAGAATTTTTGAATTCGGCCCAGTGGTTTTTGAGTTATTTCAATACATACAAAAATACAAATCTTTCCTCTTTATAAAATTATAGTATGGATGAGTAAAGATTTTAAGTACTGTGACGGTTTAGGTTTTTTAAGTTATAAAAGATACGAAAACATTTCGGCCTAAAAACTCGTCGAATATAGATCACTACTGAACTACGAGATCGTTGACGTATCATTAAATAAAATTTTATACTTGCCGGTTCTTTAAATCGATATAATTATCTTATTACAAATGTATTAAAAAGAGCTTTAGACCATTTTCTAAAAGTGTTATCAAAATTGTACTTAAATTTTACAACTTCTTCGATATCTCTTGCATTAATTAAGAGAAATGTCCAATTTCAAAATCATCTTTGAGATTATCAAGTACATTTACAACAACCAGTTCATGTCATGATCCAGTAGTAGCTAACTAGCCAAGTCATTTTAGAGCACAAAACCTAACAAGTATTTCATTAGGTAAGCTTATGAAATATTTTACAATTGTATTTTAGTATAGCCGTCTATATTTACTGTCGCCAATTATTACATACTTTGTTGGACTCCTACTCTAGTTGGCACTCTCTCCTTGGCACGCTCTCGAAGGGTTTCTCCATTCTGTGTGATTATCTGCGACATGAATGGCGTTATGAATAGTAAAAAACCTACAATTAGTTGTGATTTAAGATATTAATTTACATCAAGTATATTTTTACTCAATACACTGCTTTAATAGCAGAAGCAACACTTTATATTAGTAATAAAAATATGGCTTAGAAAAATGTTCAAAAGAGACACCTGCAAAATGTTTAGGATCTCTGCAGATTGAGCGTCATTACTCATTTTAACGGTTTGCCGGCACCCACGAGAGGGTTGTACGTCACGCATCACTCTGATGTTACGGATAGATACAGGATAAGGTGGTTTTAGGCAGATGTGTAAAACTTATAATTCGACCATATCAAAACAGAAGACCGAAACGCTTTTAACTTATTTTAGCTGGAAAAAGTTTTTGTACCTAATATGCAATACAAGTTGACAGAATTATTATTCTCTTAACTTATGTGGTTTTAACTACGGATATTGATAGTATAAGTTTTGTTCGAGTTTTTTTTTTTATATTGAACATCTTAATCCACTTGTAAGTACTAGACGTGTTCCGGGAACGTAACGAGGTGAGAGTGAAACTATAAAAACTTGATAATGTTGTCATAAACTCGCTCTAAAGTATTAAAAAATAACGGGAACATCTCCTGGCCGGAGTTAACTGTGTTACAGCAACTCTGACAGATATAGACGTAATTCTAATAAATGTCACTTTCTTATCGAAATACAGAAACAGAAAGCAACAAAGCAATGAATTAATTCGGGGACATTGTTACTAATGAGGGTAATAATTATTTATAGGTCGTACGATTTGTTCCAAATTACCACGGCACGTAACACAAATATTTAATAAAATTTTCTGAGTATATGAATCACGTCTGAGTTAAGGCTGGAAGAATGAGAAGAAGAATTATTAGATTCTAACTTTGACCTGGCAAGAAATTGCGTAGAAGACATTAATGAAAACGGTGTAAATGTTAAAATGAAGAAAGTGTGATAAAAAGAGTTAAACTAGATTTTATCTACGTTTAAATTTGACTAGAACTATCAACTTAGATGAGCGATAACTGCGCATACTTTCCAACTAATTTTGTAGTCATAATTGTCACAGCACAAGAAGAGAGTTTATTGGTATCTATGTAAGTTTATTTAATATTACATAAGCCATAAATATATATTATATGTTTATGTTACATATCTATTAAATACCCTTGTGTGTTTGTCTTGCTTCTCCTGTCCCACTGGGTTGTCTGGAAGAAATCGCTCTTAGCGATAAGGCCACCCTTGCGCAAATCTAACATTAGTTACTTAATTTAAGCTTTGTTGTATGTGCAAAAGTATTAAATAAATAAACAAGACATTACTAGCTATCTAGCTAAGATTTATAACGACAGAAATAATAAATTGTATGACCATGCTTTTTAATTTTCGAATAAAAAATTGTTTAAAAGAGGATTTCATATTAACATTACAGAACTGTTTTATTAATAACAAAAGAGTGTTCCTTTTTAGGATACTGGACAAAAAAGGTATGTATCTACTATGTTCCAAAAACAAATTCCATGCCCGTTTTAATGTATTTTCGCTTTTAAAGGCGCCCTTATTTATATTAGACGGTAATCAAGCAAATATTCTTGTTTTAAAAAGTTTTTATTGGTTGCTTTAATCACTTAACTTTACCGTAGAAACAAACCACTTACTTGCTTTTAATTGGAATTTAAGTTACTACAAGGTTTTTCGCATTTCAATAAATTTTATAGTTACATACAATATCTATAAAAGAGCAAGAAACGCATCAAAATATCTTATTACATGTGTGAAGACTCCGTCATAATTTAAAGTACGACTTACGATAAGGCAAAAATCTCTATCATTTCCGTCGAATCTTTAAATAATAGGGCAATTTATCAGAGGAAAGCGGTTTGCATATAAAATCCCTTAACCAGCCGAGGGCGACTTACGATGTGCAGACATATGGCGGGGANNCCAACTTTTTATTATTAATGTAGTATTATCTTACGCATTGGCGTCAATATAAAGTACTTACGCAATTAAATAAATTGGTATAACATTAACATTTTAGTTAGACAATAATAAACAACACATGTTGCATAATGGGGCGGCTCGACCACAATAACACATCAGAAAGACATCAAGTGGGAGTATTTCCGCTTTGTGTCAGATGACTGTACCTCAGGTCTAACTACTTTATTTTGATTGCTTCGCTCTTTCGGCGAATTCGGGTCCCGCGGCAC